>NC_092225.1:31621442-31921442 GCF_036320965.1 Panulirus ornatus
TTATGTATATCTCGCTTTTTAAACCAGGTATTCCCAATCATCAGTCCTTTTTCAGCACATAAATCTACAAGCTCTTCACCACTTCCATTAACAACACTGAACACCCCATGTATACCAATTATTCCCTCAACTGCCACATTACTCACCTTTGCATTCAAATCACCCATCACTATAACCCGGTCTCGTGCATCAAAACCACTAACACACTCATTCAGCTGCTCCCAAAACACTTGCCTCTCATGATCTTTCTTCTCATGCCCAGGTGCATATGCACCAATAATCACCCATCTCTCTCCATCAACTTTCAGTTTTACCCATATTAATCGAGAATTTACTTTCTTACATTCTATCACATACTCCCACAACTCCTGTTTCAGGAGTAGTGCTACTCCTTCCCTTGCTCTTGTCCTCTCACTAACCCCTGACTTTACTCCCAAGATATTCCCAAACCACTCTTCCCCTTTACCCTTGAGCTTCGTTTCACTCAGAGCCAAAACATCCAGGTTCCTTTCCTCAAACATACTACCCATCTCTCCTTTTTTCACATCTTGGTTACATCCACACACATTTAGGCACCCCAATCTGAGCCTTCGAGGAGGATGAGCACTCCCCGCGTGACTCCTTCTTCTGTTTCCCATTTTAGAAAGTTAAAAAAATACAAGGAGGGGAGGATTTCTGGCCCCCCGCTCCCGTCCCCTCTAGTCGCTTTCTACGACATGCGAGGAATGCGTGGGAAGTATTCTTTCACCCCTATCCCCAGGGATAATATATATATATATACATACACATACACACACATACACATACATACGCACATATACACACACACACACATACATATATATATACATATGAAAAATGTAAGAAACAATTTAGAAAACTGAAACTTCTAGCTTGAAATGAAATGAAAAAATGAATGTCACATAATGGTTCAACCTCTGGCTATGGAAAAGGAAATGTATAATTTATTTACACAAACGTCAATAGTAGTTCTCATCAATTTAACCACTGTATCAATAAGCTTCAATGTCTAAGCTACATTTTTTCCAATTTCACTATTTTCTTGTCAAAGCACCATGTATGAAAACTATCACTCCAGTAACACAACTATATATATATATATATATATATATATATATATATATATATATATATATATATATATATCACTTTCCTCTCTTCCTACACGTACACATGCCTTACATCCTCGATAAAAACTTTTCACTGCTTCTAACAACTTGCCTCCCACACCATATATTCTTAATACCTTCCACAGAGCATCTCTATCAACTCTATCATATGCCTTCTCCAGATCCATAAATGCTACATACAAATCCATGTATATTTGCGTGTGTGGACGTATGTATATACATGTGTATGGGGGTGGGTTGGGCCATTTCTTTCGTCTGTTTCCTTGCGCTACCTCGCAAACGCGGGAGACAGCAACAAAAAAAAAAAAAAAAAAAAAAAAAAAAAAAAAAAAAAATTTTTCTTTATCGCTGTCTCCCGCGTTTGCGAGGTAGCGCAAGGAAACAGACGAAAGAAATGGCCCAACCCACCCCCATACACATGTATATACATACACGTCCACATACGCAAATATACATACCTACACAGCTTTCCATGGTTTACCCCAGACGCTTCACATGCCCTGATTCAATCCACCCCGGTATACCACATCGATCCAATTCACTCTATTCCTTGCCCTCCTTTCACCCTCCTGCATGTTCAGGCCCCGATCACATAAAATCTTTTTCACTCCATCTTTCCACCTTCAATTTGGTCTCCCACTTCTCCTCGTTCCCTCCACCTCCGACACATATATCCTCTTGATCAATCTTTCCTCACTCATTCTCTCCATGTGCCCAAACCATTTCAAAACACCCTCTTCTGCTCTCTCAACCATGCTCTTTTTATTTCCACACATCTCTCTTACCCTTACGTTACTTACTCGATCAAACCACCTCACACCACACATTGTCCTCAAACATCTCATTTCATGCACATTCACCCTCCTGCGCACAACTCTATCCATAGCCCACGCCTCGCAACCATACAACGTTGTTGGAACCACTATTCCTTCAAACATACCCATTTTTGCTTTCCGAGATAATGTTCTCGACTTCCACACATTCTTCAAGGCTCCCAGGATTTTCGCCCCCTCCCCCACCCTATGATCCACTTCCGCTTCCATGGTTCCATCCGCTGCCAGATCCACTCCCAGATATCTAAAACACTTTACTTCCTCCAGTTTTTCTCCACTAAAACTTACCTCCCAATTGACTTGACCCTCAACCCTACTGTACCTAATAACCTTGCTCTTATTCACATTTACTCTTAACTTTCTTCTTTAACACACTTTACCAAACTCAGTCACCAGCTTCTGCAGTTTCTCACATGAATCAGCCACCAGCGCTGTATCATCAGCGAACAACAAATGACTCACTTCCCAAGCTCTCTCATCCACAACAGACTTCAAACTTGCCCCTCTTTCCAAAACTCTTGCATTCACCTCCCTAACAACCCCATCCATAAACAAATTAAACAACCATGGAGACATCACACACCCCTGCCGCAAACCTACATTCACCGGGAACCAATCACTTTCCTCTCTTCCTACACGTACACATGCTTTACATCCTCGATAAAAACTTTTCACTGCTTCTATATATATATATATATATATATATATATATATATATATATATATATATATATATATATATATATATATCTCTTTCTTTCATACTATTCGCCATTTCCCACGATAGCGAGGTAGCGTTAAGAACAGAGGACTGGGCCTTCGAGGGATATTAATATCCTCACCTGGCCCCCTTCTCTGTTCCTTCTTTTGGAAAATTGAAAAAAACGAGAGGGGGGATTTCCAGCCACCCGCTCCCTCCCCTTTCAGTCGCCTTCTACGACACGCAGGGAATACGTGGGAAGTATTCTTTCTCCCCTATCCCTGGGGATAGGGGAGAAAGAATACTTCCCACACATTCCTCACGTGTCGTAGAAGGCGACTAAAGGGGACATGCGCAGGGGGCTAGAAACCTTCCCCTCTTTGTATTTTAACTTTCTAACAGGGGAAACAGAAGAAGGAGTCACGTGGGGAGTGCTCATCCTCCTCGAAGGCTCAGATTGGGGTGCCTAAATGTGTGTGGATGTAACCAAGATGACAAAAAAGGAGAGATAGGAAGTATGTTTGAGGAAAGGAACCTGGATGTTTTGGCTCGGGGAAAGGAACCTGGATGTTTTGACTCCGAGTGAAACGAAACTCAAGGGTAAAGGGGAAGAGCGGTTTGGGAATGTTTTGGGAGTAAAGTCAGGGGTTGGAGAAAGGACAAGAGCAAGGGAAGGAGTAGCACTACTCCTGAAACAGGAGTGGTGGGCATATGTGATAGAGTGTAGGAAAGTAAACTCTAGATTGATACGGGTAAAACTGAAAGTGGATGGAGAGAGATGGGTGATTACTGGTGCATATGTACCTGGGCATGAGAAGAAAGATCATGAGAGGCAAGTGTTTTGGGAGCAGCTGAGTGAGTGTGTTAGTAGTTTTGATGCACGAGACCGGGTTATAGTGATGGGTGATTTGAATGCAAAGGTGAGTAATGTGGCAGTTGAGGGAAAATTGGTGTACACGAAGTGTTGTGTTGTAAATGGAAATGGTGAAGAGCTTGTAGATTTGTGTGCTGAAAAAGGACTGGTGATTGGGAATACCTGGTTTAAAAGGAGAGATATACATAAGTATACGTATGTAAGTAGGAGAGATGGCCAGAGAGCGTTATTGGATTATGTGTTAATTAATAGGTGCATGAAAGAGAGACTTTTGGATGTTAATGTCCTGAGAGGTGCAACTGGAGGATGTCTGTTCATTATCTTGTGGAGGCGAAGGTGAAGATTTGTAGAGGTTTTCAGAAAAGAAGAGAGAATGTTGGGGTGAAGAGAGTGGTGAGAGTAAGTGAGCTTGGGAAGGAGACTTGTGTGAGGAAGTACCAGGAGAGACGAGTGCAGAATGGAAAAAGGTGAGAGCAGAGGAGGTAAGGGGAGTGGGGTAGGAATAGGATGTATTCAGGGAAGCAGTAATGGCTTGCGCAAAAGATGCTTGTGGCATGAGAAGTGTGGGAGGTGGGCAGATTTAGAAAGGATAGTAAGTGGTGGGATGAAGAAGTAAGATTATTAGTGAAAGAGAAGAGAGAGGCATTTGGACGATTTTTGCAGGGAATTAGTGTAAATGACTGGGAGATGTATAAAAGAAAGAGGCATGAGGTCAAGAGAAAGGTGCAAGAGGTGAAAAAGAGGGCAAATGAATTGGGGTGAGAGAGTATCATTAAATTTTAGGGAGAATAAAAAGATATTTTGGAAGAAGGTAACTATAGTGCGTGCAACAAGAGAACAAATGGGAACATCGGTGAAGGGGTCTAATGTGGAGGTGATAGCAAGTAGGGGTGATGTGAGGAGATGGAGTGAGTATTTTGACGGTTTGTTGAATGTGTTAGATGATAGAATGGCAGATATAGGGAGTTTTGGTCAAGGTGGTGAGTGAAGTGAGAGGGTTATGGAGAATGATTTGGTAAACAGAGAAGAGGTAGTAAAAGCTTTGTGGAAGATGAAAGCAGGCAAGGCAGTAGGTTTGGATGGTATTGCAGTGGAATTTATTAAAAAAGGGGGTGACTGTGTTGTTGACTGGTTGGTAAGGATATCTAATGTATGTATGACTCATGGTGAGGTGCCTGAGGATTGGTGGAATGCATGTATAGTGCCATTGTACAAAGGCAAAGGGGATAAAGGTGAGTGCTCAAATTACAGAAGTATAAGTTCGTTGAGTATTCCTGGGAAATTATATGGGAGGGTATTGATTGAGAGGGTGAAAGCATGTACACAGCATCAGATTGGGGAAAAGCAGTGTGGTTTCAGAAGTGGTAGAGGATGTGTGGATCAGGTGTTTGCTTGAAGAATGTGAGAAATACTTAGAAAAGCATATGGATTTGTATGTACCATTTATGGGTCAGGAGAAGGCATATGACAGAGTTGATAGAGATGCTCTGTGGAAGGTATTAAGAACATATGGTGTGGTAGGCAAGTTGCTAGAAGCAGTGAAAATTTTTTATCGAGGATGTAAGGCATGTGTACGAGTAGGAAGAGAGGAAAGTAATTAGTTCTCAGTAAATGTCAATTTGCGGCAGGGGTGCGTGATGTCTCCATGGTTGTTTAATAGTTTATGGATGGGGTTGTTAAGGAGGTGAATGCAAGTTTTGGAGAGAGGGGCAAGTATGCAGTTTGTTGTGGATGAGAGAGCTTGGGAATTGAATCAGTTGTTGTTCGCTGATGATACAGCGCTGGTGGCTGATTCGGGTGAGAAACTGCAGAAGCTGGTGATTGAGTTTGGTAAAGTGTGTGAAAGAAGAAAGCTGAGAGTAAATGTGAATAAGAGCAAGGTTATTAGGTACAGTAGGGTTGAGGGACAAGTCAACTGGGAGGTAAGTTTGAATGGAGAAAAACTGGAGGAAGTGAAGTGTTTCAAATATCTGGGAGTGGATTTGGCAGTGGATGGAACCATGGAAGTGGAAGTGAGTCACAGGGTGGGGGTGGGGTCGAAGGTTCTGGGAGCATTGAAAAATGTGTGGAAGGTGAGAACATTATCTCAGAAAGCAAAAATGGGTATGTTTGAAGGAATAGTGGTTCCAAACATGTTATATGGTTGCGAGGCGTGGGCTATAGATAGAGTTGTGCAGAGGAGGGTGGATGTGCTGGAAATGAGATGTTTAAGGACAATATGTGGTGTGAGGTGGTTTGATCGAGTAAGTAATGAAAGGGTAATGAAAGGGTAAGAGAGATGTGTGGTAATAAAAAGTGTGTGGTTGAGAGAGCAGAAGAGGGTGTTTTGAAATGGTTTGGTCATATGGAAAGAATGAGTGAGGAAAGATTGACAAAGAGGATATATGTGTCAGAGGTGGAGGGAACGAGGAGAAGTGGAAGACCAAATTGGAGGTGGAAAGATGGTGTGAAAAAGATTTTGAGTGATCAGGG
Organism: Panulirus ornatus; assembly: GCF_036320965.1. NCBI lineage: Eukaryota > Metazoa > Arthropoda > Malacostraca > Decapoda > Palinuridae > Panulirus > Panulirus ornatus. Next base: position 31,627,473 of record NC_092225.1, read on the forward strand.
CCTGAACATGCAGGAGCGTGAAAGGCATGCAAGGAATAGAGTGAACTGGAACAATGTGGTATACTGGGGTTGATGTGCTGTCAATGGATTGAACCAGGGCATGTGAAGTGTCTGGGGTAAACCATGGAAAGTTTTGTGGGGCCTGGATGTGGAAAGGGAGCTGTGGTTTTGGTGCATTATACATGACAGCTAGAGACTGAGTGTGAACGAATGTGGCCTTTGTTGTCTTTTCCTAGCACTACCTCACGCCCATGCAGGGGGGAGGGGGCTGTCATTCATGTGTGGTGGGGTGGCAACAGGAATGAATAAAGGCAGCAAGTATGAAATATGTACATGTGTATGTATGTACATGTCAGTGTATGTATGTATATGTATACATTAAAGTGTGTGGGAGGGTATTGATTGAGAGGGTGAAAGCATGTACAGAGCATCAGATTGGGGAAGAGCAGTGTGGTTTCAGAAGTGGTAGAGGATGTGTAGATCAGGTGTTTGCTTTGAAGAGTGTATGTAAGAAATACTTAGAAAAGCAAATGGATTTGTATGTAGCATTTATGGATCTGGAGAAGGCATATGATAGAGTTGATAGAGATGCTCTGTGGAAGGTATTAAGAATATATGGCGTGGGAGGCAAGTTGTTAGAAGCAGTGAAAAGTATTTATCGAGGATGTAAGACTTGTGTACGTGTAGGAAGAGAGGAAAGTGATTGGTTCTCAGTGAATGTAGGTTTGCGGCAGGGGTGTGTGATGTCTCCATGGTTGTTTAATTTGTTTATGGATGGGGTTGTTAGGGAGGTGAATGCAAGAGTTTTGGAAAGAGGGGCAAGTATGCAGTCTGTTGTGGATCAGAGAGCATGGGAAGTGAGTCAGTTGTTGTTCGCTGATGATACAGCACTGGTGGCTGATTCATGCGAGAAACTGCAGAAGCTGGTGACTGAGTTTGGTGAAGTGTGTGAGAGAAGAAGTTGAGAGTAAATGTGAATAAGAGCAAGGTTATTAAGTACAGTAGGGTTGAGGGCCAAGTTAATTGGGAGGTAAGTTTGAATGGAGAAAAACTGGAGGAAGTAAAGTGTTTTAGATATCTGGGAGTGGATCTGGCAGCGGATGGAACCATGGAAGCGGAAGTGAATCATAGGGTGGGGGAGGGGGCGAAAATTCTGGGAGCATTGAAGAATGTGTGGAAGTTGAGAACATTATCTTGGAAAGCAAAAATGGGTATGTTTGAAGGAATAGTGGTTCTCACAATGTTGTATGGTTGCAAGGTGTGGGCTATGGATAGAGTTGTGCGCAGGAGGGTGGATGTGCTAGAAATGAGATGTTTGAGGACAATATGTGGTGTGAGGTGGTTTGATCGAGTAAGTAATAATAGGGTAAGAGAGATGTGTGGTAATAAGAAGAGTGTGGTTAAGCGAGCAGAAGAGGGTGTTTTGAAATGGTTCGGTTACATGAAGAGAATGAATGAGGAAAGATTGACCAAGAGGATATATGTGTCAGAGGTGGAAGGAACGAGGAGAAGTGGGAGACCAAATTGGAGGTGGAGAGATGGAGTGAAAAAGATTTTGAGTGATCGGGGCCTGAACATGCAGGAGGGTGAAAGACGTGCAAGGAATAGAGTGAATTGGAACAATGTGGTATACTGGGATCGACGTGCTGTCAATGGATTGAACCAGGGCATGTGAAGCATCTGGGGTAAACCATGGAAAGTTCTGTGGGGCCTGGATGTGGAAAGGGAGCTGTGGTTTCGGTGCATTATTATATGACAGCTAGAGACTGAGTGTGAACGAATGGGGCCTTTGTTGTCTTTTCCTAGAACTACCTCGCACACATGAGGGGGGGAGAGGGTTGTTATTACATGTGTGGCTGGGTGGCGATGGGAATGAATAAAGGCAGACAGTATGAATTATGTACACGTGTATATATGTATATGTCTGTGTGTGTATATACATGTATACATTGAGATGTATAGGTATGTATATTTGCGTGTGTATATTTGTGTGTGTATGTGGGTGGGTTGGGCCATTCTTTCGTCTGTTTCCTTGCGCTACCTCGCTAACGCGGGAGACAGCGACAAAGCAAAAAAAAAAAATAAATAAATAAATAAATAAAGTGTGTAGGTATGTATATGTGAATATGTAGACATGTATGTATATACATGTGTATGTGGGTGGGATGAGCAATTCTTTCGTCTGTTTCCTTATGCTACCTCGCTAACGCGGGAGACAGCAACAAAGTAATACAAAAAGAAAAAAGTATTACCTTCCATGTTTTTTTTTTTTTTTTTTTTTTTATACTTTGTCGCTGTCTCCCGCGTTTGCGAGGTAGCGCAAGGAAACAGATGAAAGAAATGGCCCCCCCCCCCATACACATGTACATACACACGTCCACACACGCAAATATACATACCTACACAGCCTTCCATGGTTTACCCCAGACGCTTCACATGCCTTGCTTCAATCCACTGACAGCACGTCAACCCCTGTATACCACATGACTCCAATTCACTCTATTTCTTGCCCTCCTTTCACCCTCCTGCATGTTCAGGCCCCGATCACACAAAATCCTTTTCACTCCATCTTTCCACCTCCAATTTGGTCTCCCTCTTCTCCTCGTTCCCTCCACCTCCGACACATATATCCTCTTGGTCAATCTCTCCTCACTCATTCTCTCCATGTGCCCAAACCATTTCAAAACACCCTCTTCTGCTCTCTCAACCACGCTCTTTTTATTTCCACACATCTCTCTTACCCTTACGTTACTTACTCGATCAAACCACCTCACACCACACATTGTCCTCAGACATCTCATTTCCAGCACATCCATCCTCCTGCGCACATCTCTATCCATAGCCCACGCCTCGCAACCATACAACATTGTTGGAACCACTATTCCCTCAAACATACCCATTTTTGCTTTCCGAGATAATGTTCTCGACTTCCACACATTTTTCAAGGCTCCCAAAATTTTCGCCCCCTCCCCCACCCTATGATCCACTTCCGCTTCCATGGTTCCATCCGCTGACAGATCCACTCCCAGATATCTAAAACACTTCACTTCCTCCAGTTTTTCTCCATTCAAACTCACCTCCCAATTGACTTGACCCTCACCCCTACTGTACCTAATAACCTTGCTCTTATTCACATTTACTCTCAACTTTCTTCTTCCACAAACTTTACCAAACTCAGTCACCAGCTTCTGCAGTTTCTCACATGAATCAGCCACCAGCGCTGTATCATCAGCGAACAACAACTGACTCACTTCCCAAGCTCTCTCATCCCCAACAGACTTCATACTTGCCCCTCTTTCCAGGACTCTTGCATTTACCTCCCTTACAACCCCATCCATAAACAAATTAAACAACCATGGAGACATCACACACCCCTGCCGCAAACCTACATTCACTGAGAACCAATCACTTTCCTCTCTTCCTACACGTACACATGCCTTACATCCTCGATAAAAACTTTTCACTGCTTCTAACAACTTGCCTCCCACACCATATATTCTTAATACCTTCCATGTTGTTTCCATCATTTCTCAAGGGGTTCATGAAATATGCATCCAGATTTGTAAAACTTGTTGGCATCATTTTTAAAAAAATTTTCACATTTGACTGCAGTTTCCTGCATTAGTGAAGTAGCACCAGGGGCAGATGAAGAAAGGCTGGATCCACTCACATCTATTCTCTAGGTGTCATGTGCAATGTGCTGTAACCACAGCTCCCTATCTACAACCAAGCACCACAAACCATTCCATGGTTTACCCAAGATGCTTCAAGTGCCCTGGTTCAGTCCACTGACTGCTCATTGAAAACTAATTCAAGCCTGGGCCCATTGTTTTGGCACTGTATGCAACCTACTCTCATTAGTCCTGAATTTAACAGGACTGGTTGATAAATATCAAATAATAAGTGTGTTTAAATGACTAAAATCTTTCTTCTATTTGATGCAATCAACTATGAAAAAAGTATAGTTCAGTCCTACAAGACAAAATGAGAAAGAGAAGAGACTTGGGGGGGACGAAGTTAAAATGACAGTACAACATTCACCTGCAAAGAAGATAGAAGTCGTATTGTATACTTTATTGAGTAAATATTTTAGAAAGGAAATATCCATAAACTTCTGTGGAACAAGATAACAGTTTTCAAAGCCTGAATTATCTAAAAAAAAAATAATGTGTTGAATATCCATTCATACAAGACCACATGTATAAAAACTATTGATATATATATTACTTGAAATAACATTGTATTTAAATCCAAGGGTGAGATATAAGTATGAACACTTTCATGTCCTTCCTCTAAGAGTAACAAGATGTATAAATGCAATTCAAAAAATTCAACAGGATAGTATACATATATAAAGAATATGTCTTTAAATTATTTTTTCTTTTACATAAGACCCCATAGAAATTTTAAATTTTTAAAAGTTTTTGGAATTCCAGCATATTTATAATCTCCTATAAAAGATATAAAAAAAGTCCATTAAAACTTACTGTTTCATGAAATATCTAAAAGATGTTAAAGTAACCGTGATTTCAAAATGAAAGGTACTACTCTTGGTATGCATTACATACACTTATATGTAACATACTGAAATAATATTAAGATTCTGGGGGACAGATTTTGCTCATACATATTTCAAAAAATCTTGACTACTTGGTTATACCAAATACAGATCTTACCTGAGTTTCATGCTAATCAACAAAACGTATTCTTCATCAATACAACATTTTCTGCAAAATGTAAATCATATACTGTTAATGATGGTCTATAAACTTTTATGTCTCCATATCAAATGTGAAGAAGAGTAAATTTTCCTTATACACATCTTTAAACTACATGAATTACCTTGAACCTTAAGAAGTTATTTATAATTAAGTCTGTGCAAAAAGCTCAACAATTACAATTTAAATTAAGGCTTTTATGCATTATGATTTATATGTGGAACAAATACTATTACTTGCTTATGGTGAGGCTGCAGCATGTGTAGGAGCATTCAGTTACCCTGTGTTAATGAAAGTGGAAGAATTTATCATTTGCTTGCTGTTCTTGTATTTAGTTATGCTTTTGCTATTTCTGTTCTGGTTGATGCTTTCCTCTGCTAGTTACTAATCATGAGCCCTAAGTTCCACCATTAACAAAAGGTGTTTATTCTTGCTTAGTTCAAGAAAATCCCTCAGTTCAACAGTTCAAGATTTCAAGATGTATTAGCAGGACCAAGTTCATAATATGAACCCTTTGTTTTCTTCCAGTTAACGTCCTCCTTTCTCAAAATTTTGGGTCTGGTTGACTAAGGAGGACTGGTAAGGAAATTCTTTTTCTTTCATTGTTTCAAACTATTCGCCATTTCCCGCGTTAGCGAGGTAGCGTTAAGAATGGCATCTACAGTGGTTTGGACAAGGAATTGTTCAATGAAATAAGAGATGGAATGGATGCTGCTATTGCAACTCCACCAACATCACTTCTCCCAACTGTACACTATGAATGCATAGTGTAAACTGGTTTCTTCTGTAAGTCTGCCCCTGAACTGCAAGAGGCAGTTAGTCAGGCTCTTGAAGAAGAAAACAAGCCTTCACTTATTATTGTGATGATCAACCCTGGAGCTCAACGCAAAGTTCAAGACTTTGACAGGCTGACACGCTCCAAACTTTAAGTCAGAAGAATATGATGCATTTGCATTTCAAAATATCAACAACATGTGAATGAATAATTGTTTTGTATTTTTCTTTGTGTTCACAAACAAGGATTAACTGAATCCTTATTGGTTTTATACATAACTTTTTGGCTTTTGTGGGAAGGCAGCAGATTTATTTTAACTATATTTGATAACATTATATTGTTAAATATTATTAGGGATTTATCCCTGGGGATAGGGGAGAAAGAATACTTCCCATATATTCCTTGCATGTTGTAGAAGGCGACTAAAAGGGGAGGGAGCGGGTGGCTGGAAATCCTCCCCTCTCATCTTTTTTAATTTTCCAAAAGAAGGAACAGGATAAGGAAATGATAACCTATTATGGATGGGTAAACCAAAGTAAACCAAACCCACCTTTTCTATAAGGAATGATAGGGAAAAAAAGGAAGTTGAACTTAGCCCTGCCAGTACATCTCAAAATCTCGTTTGCTGCTACATTTCTTGCTTACAAGCAAGATTATGGGTCTTTTCTTTCTGAGAAAACTCCTCAGAACCCCTGGTTAGTTGGTGGTAGAAAAAAAAATCACCCAGTAACGAAAAAGCGAAATTACTAAGCACAAGGACAGCAAGCAAATGCTACAACCGTCTACTCTCAATACCATAGGGTAACATGCGGCAAATATTACCATAACATGCTGCCAAACATACGACATACCCACCATAAACAAGTAATAGTATTTGTCTCACAAACAAAACCTTACATATGAAAGCCTTATTTCAAAAGGACATTGTTGAATTTTTTTTGGTAGTAAAGACTGTATAGGTATGCATATTCTGTAAAAAAAAAAAAAAAGACAACTTCCTTCTGTAACATTCTGGAAGCTACATACTTTGATATTTTTGTATCACTTCTGGGAGAAGTGAAACAAATTATTTAAGGAGTAGAACTAAGAATACCTCTGCCAAAAACAAATGTGAGGATTTATTATACAAGCATCTTTGATATTATCCATGGTTGTAGTTGCAGAAGAGAACGGTGTGCCATAGGTCATATAAATATATAAACAGTACACAAAACTAAACTAAATTACTAAGTATATGAATAAAATCACTGAGATTTAGTATCATGAAAAGACACTTTACACTGTAGTGCCTTAACATCATCTTCTTTGAAGTCTCCTCTTTCCCTAACCTTCAAAATTATTTCTTGTAGTAGTAAACTAGGACTGCACCACCCTGAACTGGGCCCTAGCATATCTTCAACTGTTGCTGAATTTGTTTCAATACTATCAAGATAAAAATGCAAACAAGCTATTAATTCATTTTTGGACTGGGGTAGCCGAAATCCTTTCCCTGGTTCCACTGTATTAGGCATCTTCAAAAACTCTTTATACTCCTGATCTTCTTCAGTTGTCTTTGGCTCTTTTATGTCTTTACATGTCTTCCCATGTCTAGTTGATTCAAGTTGCTGATGGACTTCTTTATATTCTTTTCTCTTAGGTCTTGTACCCTCTTCATCATGAACCATTCCCTGTTCAGCAATTTCAGCTTGATTGAAATTTTTGTCATATGCTTTTCTTTGTTCTGCTGTCTCAGAATGTTTTAGGTCTTTACTCTCCTCTCCTTGTTCACTTCTCTCTAGCTGTTCAATGTTCCCTATCTCACTCTGATTTGATGATAATCTAATATGTGAGAACTCTGTTTCTATGAAATCCTGGTCCGTCACAACAGATTGAGAAGGCAGAGGTACTGTTCCACATGCCAATAACTTATCCTGAATTGGTCTTATTTCTTCAACCTCATCAATTTTATTTGCTGAAGAGTAATACTGTAGCACTGACCAAGATTCATCACTCTGAAGGAAGGAGTGTAAAATAGACAGTTCTGCAGTGTAGTACAGCCAACATAGCTGACGAATACTTGAAGGCAGATCTCTACTTTCCTGCCCTTCCATTGAAGCTCCAAGTGATGTTAAGTCATGCACTCCTGGAAGGGGAAAAAAAATGACCACTGTAATTATATAATTTTCAGTAAAATAAATCTTCAAACTACTATACTACTTAAGAGATGCCTTATCCCCCTAAGGAAAAATAATGACACAACTGAGTTATCAAAATAGGCAAAATAATAATCTGTTTTATCATTAATGGAAAGAAATAAAAAATATCATATAACAGTCATTTTATAAGAGCACTATCATTCAATAAATTTTCTGGCTGATCATGAGAGCAGCACATGGGGAATCACTCAGGTGGCAAGACACAAGAAAAATGTTTTCAAAAAATGACCACAGAAACACTCCAAGCATGCATTAGACATGTTTCAATGAAAAAGGTCAAGGAAGAGAAAACCCCTCTCTCTGTAATTCAATAATAGTAATAATATTTTTTCTTTTATCTTTATTATACTTAACTGCTGTCTCCTGCGTTAGCGAGGTAGCGCAAGAAAACAGACGAGGAATGGCCCAACCCACCCACATACACATGGATATACATAAACACACACGCACATATGCATACATACACATTTCAACATATACATACACATACATATATGCACATGTACATATCCATACTTGCTGCCTTCATCCATTCCCATCATCACCCCACCACACACGAAATAGCATTTCCCCACTCCTCCCTGCAGTGAGACAGCACCAGGAACAGACAAAAACGGCCACATTCATTCACACTCAGTTGCTTGCTGTCATGTGTAATGCACCAAAACTACAGCTCCCTTTCCACATCCAGGCCCCTACAGACCTTTCCATGGTTTACCCAAGATGCTTCACATGCCCTGGTTCTATCCACTGACAGCATGTCAACCCGGTATACCACATCGTTCCAATTCACTCTATTCTTTGCATGCAGTTCACCCTCCTGTATGTTCAGGCCCCAATCACTCAAAATCTTTTTCACTCCATCCTTCCACCTCCAATTTGGTCTCCCGCTTCTTCTTCCCTCTACCTCTGACACATATATCCTCTTTGTCAATCTTTCCTCACTCATTCTCTCCATGTGGCCCAACCATTTCAATACACCCTCTTCTGCTCTCTCAACCACTCTCTTTTTATTAACAAACATCTCTCTTACCCTTTCATTACTTACTTGATCAAACCACCTCACACCACATATTGTCCTCAAACATCCACCCTCCCCCACACAACCCTATCTAGAGCCCATGCCTCGCAATCATATAACACTGTTAGAACAACTGTTCCTTCAAACATACCCATTTTTGCTCTCCAAAATATCGTTCTCGCCTTCCACACATTCTTCAACACTCCCAGAACTTTCGCCCCCTCCCCCACCCTGTGACTCACTTCTGCTTCCATGGTTCCATCCACTGCTAAATCCACTCCAACATATCTAAAACACTTCACTTCCTCCAGTTTTTCTCCGTTCAAACTTACCTCCCAGTTAACTTGTCCCTCAACCCTACTGAACCTAATAACCTTGCTCTTATTCACATTTACTCTCAACTTTCTTCTTTCACACACTTTACCAAACTCAGTCACCAACTTCTAAAGCTTCTCACCCAAATCAGCCACCAGAGCTGTATCATCAGCAAACAACAACTGACTCACTTCCCAAGCCCTCTCATCCACAACAGACTGCATACTTGCTCCTCTCTCCAAAACTCTTGCTTTCACCTCCCTAACCACTCCATCCATTAACAAATCAAACAACCATGGAGATATCATGCACCCCGCTGCAAACAGCTATTCACTATTTCATGTGTGGCGGGGTGGCAATGGGAATGGATGAAGGTAGCAAGTATGAATATGTACATATGTATATGTTTGTGTATGTATATGTATGTACATGTTGAAATGTATAGGTATGTATATGTGTGCGTATGGGCGTTTATATGTATACATGTGTATGTAGGTGGGTTGGGCCATTCTTTAAACTGTTTCCTTGCGTTACCTCGATAACGTGGGAGATGGCGATTAAAAATATTGTTAATGGGATGGCCTTGATTAGGGCCTCAGTTGCCTGCGCTGTCTCAGTTAAAATAAAGATAAACTCACCTCTGGGAAGCAATGCATGTGTAAGATGTAAGAGCTGGTCATGTTTACCCCAATATAATGCATAATTTAAGGCTGCAGTGAGATGCTGCTCCCAAGCCCCAAGGGAAGTGCTCAGAAGACACTCACTCAGAGCCACCGACACTAGGAACCAAAGCTGGAAATACATAAAGATAATGTGTCCATTACAAGACATTAGTTCAAGAAAACATTTACCCAGCTAACAATCTGCATGCCCCACAATTTTTATACCACAGTACCTTCATTTACATAGCATACTTTGTATGGTATTTTGGTCCTACTCAACTCCACATATACTTTCTGTCTTTGAAGTGGAAATTGGTGCATGAAATGTGCAGGCATTCATTTTACACAAGAAAAGTTACAGAACTAGAATGAAAATATTTTTGTCACAGAGCACAAAGAGTTGATTTATAAAGGCTCCATCTCTTGAAGCTTCTCTAATGTCACACAACTTTTAAAATTCTCTATGCTGGAGCATTCAATATTTAGGTCTATTTCATTCATTCCACACTGCTATACTGTAAAGTACATCTTAAAATCCTTTTAACTGGTTTTGTGTTGAATTTCATTTTGCATCCTCTGGTTGTTCCATCCCTACATCTTTCACCGAATTTTTCACCAGCTACATTGTTAATATGAGTAAAAAATTAAAAGTTTATTGTCAGATCAACCCTCACTCTTCTCTCCTCCATGCTACACAAATCTATGGTCTCTATCCTCAGGCATCTCACCATACTCCATACATACACTCAAAATCCTGACAAACCAATCAACAAATCAGTCATCCTCTTTCTTGAGAAATTCAACTGAAATTCCATTCACTCCTGTCACCTTGCCACATTTCATCTTATGAAAGGCTTTCATTCCTCTCCTCTCTTGACAAAACCACTTGCCATTACTTGCAAAGCTCTTGACCCAAAGCTCTGCCACCCTGTCATCAAACATGTTCAACAATTCTTCTAGATAGTCGATCCAGCTCCTTTTCACAGCCTATTACCTCTTTCCCATTCGCCCCTTTCACTGGTTTCCATTTGTTCTCTTGTTTTTCTCACACTAATAACCTCCTACCATAATATGTTATTCTCTCTGAAATTTGTTAATACCCACTGTCACAAACTTTCAGCTGCCCTCTTTTTCAGCACCTGCAACTTTCTCTGGACTTCTTGTCACTTACTCTAGTAAATCTCCCTGATCATATGCACTCCATTCTTGTAAGTACCACCTATTCACCTCTCTTTCTTCTTTTACTAGCTACTTCACATCATCATCCCACCATTCACTACACTTTCTCACCTGCACACCTCCCATATGCCACACACTTGCACAAGGCAGCACTGCTTCCCATTTTTCACTCACTCCCCTAGCTTATTCACTCTCACCTTTTTCCATTCTTCACTCAATTTTTCCTGGTATTTCTTCACAAAGGTCACTTTTCCAAGCTCACTTCCACCATCCTGTTCTCACTCACTTCATTTCTTCTTTTCCAAAAACCTTGACAAACCTTCATCATCACCACCAGCTGCCCCTCTCAGCACATTAACATCCAAGAGTCTCTCTTTTGCCTGCCTATAAACCGTATCACTCTAAAAATGCCTGCTGAACATCTTTCCTACACACTCACATAAACTCATGCATGTCCCCCTTTCTAAACAAGGTATTCCCAATTGCCCATCCCTTTTCAGCATGCTACACCACAAACTGTTTGCCATTCTTATTCACATTATTAGGTACCACATATCCCCCAATTAAACCCTCAACTGCCACATTACTCATGTTCACATATAAATCACCCATCACTAATACCTGATCTGCACCAAAGATGCTGACCCATTCACTCAGCAGCTCCCAAAACACCCGCCTCTCTTAACTGCCCTTCTTAAGGCTAGAAGCATAAGCACTAACAACAGCCATTCTCTTGTAATCCACTCTCATTTTTACCCATATCAGTCTGGAGCTCATTTCCTTACTCTCAGACATTCCTACAATTCCTGCTTCAGCAATAGTGCTACACCTTCCTTAGCTTTTGTCCTTACATCAACTTCTGACTTTACCCTTAAGACATTTCCAAACCATACTGAAAAGATTACTAATCCTAATGATGACAAGGGTTCTAGAACCATCTTTTTTAACTTATTCTTTCCCGTAAGAACAAAGTACAATCATGCTGTAAATTCTAAGGGACAAGTGTGCTTGATAAAATAAAATAAAAGCATAAGTATTGTTCAAATTTTTACCATGTACAAATTACAGTACCTGCTTAACAGAGGTAGGCATCTGCTGTGTAGAAAAGTTGTGTGTAACTGTCTCATACAACTGAGGAAATTTTTCTTGAGTGATCCCATGGACCAACCACTCCTCTTTGACTCTTTCCAGCAATGGAATCCACAGAGATGAATCAAGACCATTTTTTGCAGATGCAATTATCATTTTCTCCCCGGAGGAGCCTTTGATATTATCCTCATCTTTGGCAATATTAGTTACACTTATATATTTTTCAATGTCATTTTCCTGATTTGCCTGGTTCATTAGATCCTTTCTACTCCTGAGGAGGTAATTCTTGAATCCTTTCTCATTAGTGACCTGCTGCAGCAGACTCAGTACAACACAGTGGCAGCATGATATTGCCTGGAACCACTGCCAAACGAAAAAATAAAATTAATATACTTTGGGGGGTTAAACAGGTTAACTATGAACTCTGGAAAGTTATCATGAAATCATTTGAAAGGTTTAAATACTGTAAGTCTGTGTAATTACCTATTTTCACAGAATGGAAAAGGAGTTGTATGCTCGTGAGGCTAAATCACTTGAACATTCTCTACTAACATACAACTTACTAAATATATGAATGCTGTTTCCTAAACCATGTCCTGAAAGGTTTAACTAGTGTAAGTGTGTGTAATTACCCATTTTCACAGAATGGGAAAGGAATTCTATGCCTGTGAGGCTAAATCTCTTGAACATTCGCTACTAACATACAATTTACTAAATATATGAATGCTGTTTCCTTAACCAAGTCCTTAGTCATTCTACTCTATTCATCTACCACTCTTACATTGTCTCTTCAAATCCTTTTTAACGAGCTTCCTTAATTTCATGATAAGTCCTCTAATTGCTCTTTCCCTACACCTCTCAAAGAACTGAACTAGTACTAACCATTCCACTGATCAGGTCACCCCCTCACTCTTCTGTCAATGGTGGGCAAATTCATTTATAGCCTCTAACCTTTCCCTGTCACTTAACTCTTAGTTCTGGTACCATCTTTGTTGCCCTCCTTACCTTCTCTATTTGCTCTTTGAGTTTTTTTATGTGCAGTGACCAAACTTGAGAAGCATATGAACAGCTCACTAAATATTTCCTTATCCATTCACCTGAATGCTACTCTAATATTTACCAGCAAGCAGTTCATCTCCCTATCTCTTCTCTTCATACAGCACTCTGCCAACAGATTAGGGACAATATCAGCTCCCAAGTCCTTCTCACACACAGACTCATGCACCATTTTTCCTTTCACCCACTTTTCAGCTAGATCCCTCAGTGTATAAGTATCAACCTCTGTGTCTCTGACTTTCTCCATACTCTTTCTTTAAGCTGTGTGCTCTGTATTTTTCTAAACCTTCCAATAAGTAGCTCAAAAACTTCCTTGATTGCCTCATACCTTACAAAGCATATTATTCTTTAAACTGCCTCACTTAATCTCCTGAGCACTTCTGTTCCTCTCCATCACTGTTCACGCTCAGCATCTGTTGATATGCAGCCAAAACTGTTCCTTCTAAACCTCCCCGTCCACTACTGCCAATAGTCTATGTAGGCGAGTTAGTTTTTTCTGCAACTAGACAACTATTAATGTTTCTCATTCTGCACTTACCTGCCCTCTATTTTCAACAGATTCTGTATGGTATGACTAAAATGGAATGAAGAAGGTAACAAAAGGGTGTATGAGAAATTCGGTATGGTAGGGAATGCAATAAAAAGAATTGCAGAGAAGCAGAGTGGATGAAATGTAATACTATGAGGTGGTATGGGCACGTGGAAAGAATTCAAGAGAGGGAGTTTACAAGGAGAGTTTATGATAGCTTAATTAAAGAGGTTGGTGTGAGAAGAAGGCCACCTGCAACATGGGGAAGTAGAGGGGAAGAGTATTGGAGGGAGAGAAATGGAGAAAGAATGCATGGAATGGTGTATGTGAGGGAAGCATGTAGAGACAGGGACAATTGGAGACAATTGCTGTGGCCACCTTTTGACAGGGGTCCCCACTGGAAACAGGCATCAGAGATATTGATAAATAGATATATACAGATAGACAGATGTCTTCTCCTTACCTATGTATCTCCTAAAACCCCTCTGCTATTATTTCTGTGAGTGTCTGTGTGAGTATGTGTAACTGGCATCTAAGATACCTGTCTAGTAATGGCCACAAAGTACTCTTTGCTACTATTATAATCTCAAATCACTAACAAGAGACTACACATTACCAATGCAGCTTGATTACCATCAATTTTTGTCTTCTTTTCCTAATTTGCTCCTCCTTTTCTTATCTTTATATATAATTCATACAGCAATGACCCATCTTTTCACATATACTATCTTTGTACAAAGCAAATCAGAAATACTACAACTGTATTTCCAGAAAAGCCAAACTACTGTGAAGAATCCTTCAGCAAAGTCTTAAACATTACTGCAGATTTTCTAATGCCTACAATTGAAGCAATGCTCAATGAACTCACGTTGAAGAAAAGATTCAATACAAAATTCTTCCATGCTTATGGAAAGCAACTTGCAATATCCTGTATAGCACAAATATGGAACCCTTGTACTTCCTCATCCTTATAAATGATACCTTTATGAATGCACCAGTAAAATGTACATAGAAAATTCAACCTTGCCGGTATCAGCACAGATAGCAGTTCTCCTGATTACAGGGCTCTACAAAACAACCTTAAGAGCCCAAAGAACTGGTCCACCACCACCAAATAACAATCAACAAAAGCAAAACTATACTCATGGACATCCTCCTCAATTACAACCTTCTCCGATCTCCTAAACTTCTCATTGTCACTTTGGACAACAATCTAAGCTTGAATGAAAATGTCAGTTCCAGCATCTAATCCACCAGCTATCACATAAACATTCTTCATATACTCAACATAATATGGACAGAATGAACCTGAACTCAAGAGCATCTACATGCTTTTAATCTTGCTTATCTTACCTATGTTTCCCTGCCTGGTTCTTCTTATTCATGACAAAACAGGAGTTACCAGAAAAGGTGCAGAAAAGAGTGTACAAGATCATCTGTGGTCCTTCTTCCACCACTGTCAAGAGGCACTCATCACCTATGTCAATTGCCTGGACTTCATCCAATAAGAGGGGAAGAAACTAATGGACTACCCTCACCAACATCTCCTTCGACATGAAATCCCTCATTCCCAAGTTGCTTTTCATTAACAAAACCAGTCTGAGCCCGTCCCAGTCAAAAGTACAGCCTCGTCAATAATCAAACTGCCTCCAAAATGTTTGTGAAGAGAATGTCTATCTAATCCATTCCTTTTATGATAGCTCCAACATCTGTGTGTAATTTCTTTTATATATTTAGCCTTCAACTGAAGTTCATACAACTGTATACAAATTATTAACATTTTTTTCATATTACATGACAGCAAAAAAAAAATCTTAACAGATTATATGAAATTCAACTTATTACAATACTTGGTATGCTGAATACAAGAAAATTGTACATAAACTATTCTGATGTTTACAAGAGGATACTCACAATAAGTTTAGGTAAATGACTCAGGAACGGCTCAATCTTTATGTGATCATGCCTGAGACATGCTTCCTTAAGGGCTAAAAGTCCAACTGAATTTGCTAAACTTGGATTCTGTGATTGTTCATATAGCTTGGCTGAGAGAAATAAAGACCCAGGATCACTCCGCCGAGCCAATGTGCGTGCAGCATCTTCTAACTGACCAATACTCAGTTGCCTGAAAGATAAATCTGAAAAGTTCTCACACAAGTCAGAAAAATTCATTATGAGCAAAAAAATTTTAAATCACAAGTATTACAGCAACATCCTTTATGCCACTTATACATAGATAATGAGTTTGCAACCTTCAGGATTATGTATATTCTGTTCCAATTAAGAACTTAAGATCATGATAAAATATGATCCCATCTACAGATGGTATGCTTAACCTTAAAGCATACCACTGTTTGACACTCATGGATATGCAAATGTTGACCCAAAGATGAATGCACATACATGAGCACACCAACAAAACAAGTAAAACATGTAGTACAGCATAGCTAAGATTTTGTAAAATGTTCTACATTCCTGTGAGAAATATTCTTTCTAATGTCCATACACACACACACTAATATGCATATCCCTTAGAAAAAACAAAAAGCTCACATGAGCTGGTATTGCTCACAATTTTCAAAATAGGCTTAATTTTCAAAATTGGAAAAACCTGGAAAACTATGAAATTCAGAGAAAAATGTATATGCTGAACCACTCATAATTCACTGGTTGTATCTAAAATTTGACCCAATTCTGCAAAAATATGAAGAACTGGGTATTTGATGAAATCTTTACTTCCAATAACTGGCCAACTTAGATGTAGTCAGAGCTGCTAAACAGCTCTGAAAAGGTGACCAACCAAGAACAATCCTTGACAAACTTAGTTTAAAGAGGTTTTGTGGTATCAGAGGAGAGGATTTAATGGATTTTAAGCAAACTAAACCTAATGTGCATGACGAAAAAAATATCAAAACCGTATATTTCACGAATCCTATAATACATACAACCTATACAATTCAAAATCTACAATTCAAATTTGAGCCAATTCTGCATTTTTGAGCCAATTTTGCCTTAAAGCTATTTGAAAAAAATTCTATTTCTAGCAACAGGAACCATCTTGAAAAGTGACTAGGTCAACAGACACAATTTTGGAAAAGACCAAGCAAGGACATCTCTGCCAAGTTTACTTCTAACTAGCTCAGAAGTTTCAAAGGAAATGTGAAAAGTTAGTAAACAGACAGTGACGATGAAAGACAGAAACCACAAATGATGGACACAAAATGATTGTGAAAAATTAAACTGCCTTTGGCCTGGTGAGCTAAAGGAGGTCTAGATGAACCTATAATGCTCACCTGGCTATCATATGCGAGTTAATGACAAGACTGACTAAATTTGCATTCCTGCCAAAAAATCTAGAAAACTCCACATTTCACAAACTCTTATATGTTAAACACAATTTTTTTGGTACAATACAATTTCAAAGCTAAGTTCTGCCTGCAATATATTTCTAAACTTGATAAAAATGTCTTTCTTGGATAGTAGTCAGGGCTGTCACACAAAAGCTTGAAAATGAATATTCCTCATACCATCCCTAACAAGTTCAGGTTAAACTGGCCCTGTGTTTCAGAGAAAAATATCTTTATTCAAATTTTTGCCAAAACTGCCTTTTGACACCTGTTAACTCAAACTCCCTCATGGAGGTGGCCATGGCAATAGTCTCTCCACAACTGGTAAACTACAGTGCCACACCTGTAACAGGCCATTGGAAGATGGCAACTCTAATGCAGTTTTTAAGGAGGCTCCTAACTAATGTTCCTACTGACTAATTCTACCTAACACTCCTTACTGGCCTAGTCCATATTATGGGAATAATTGAAAGTGTTTGAAGAGGCTCCTCCCTAATGTTCTGACTGACTACTTCTTCCTAACACGCCTTCTTGACCTAATCTATATTATGGGAATAACTGAAAACGAAGTAAATTTCACACGAAAGAGAAAATGTTAAACAACTCACACTCATATACCTGCAACTCAAACAAGAGCTAATTCCTCTTTAAAAGAAAAAAGTTATGGCAAGTCATGGCAAGATATTTTCGAGTCTAGTAATCAGTAGCCATCTTGGATGGTGGTTAGGGTCACTGGACTCACTTTTTGACCATCTTTGCCTAGTTGGGTTCAACATGACCCACTATTTCCACCAGAAAAACTGAAATTGGAAAATTAATGTTGTAAAGGTAATGAGGGCAGAATTTTTCCCAAGCCTTTCTTATGACATGATTGAAAAATCCAATATAGTATCACTTGTATACTACACAAGGTAAGGGAACTTTGGCTTCCAAGTCTTTCTTCAGTTCCTTATAAACTTAAGAAATCTACCAGCATCCCTAAAGATTGGTAAGGTTTGCAAAGGAACAAGAACTACCTCTGGGATGATGCCCCCTAGCTCGGTATCTCCGAGTGTATCACAGTAAAATGTGGATGGCTGGAACAAACTAAATGATGAGAAAGTTCTGGAGATTGGGCCCCATGAGCACAGAATTTTCTCCCCCTACTGTATAAATGAGACTTTTACATCAGTCATGGGGATTAGTTCCTGCTTTCCCCATCAAGACATGCAGTTATCAGCACCTACTGACAAGAACTGCCGACTGAGAAAAAAAAATGCACTGTGGAGAATACCTTCAAATTGTATACCTCTAAACAGGTTGAAATACTGTCTCATAAGTTTACAAAAGTCCCATCTATAATTACCTACTTGTACAGTGCAGGGAGAGAGTTTAACAGTAAATCTAAGTTCATAAACAAACCTTCCACAAAAGACAAATTAAAAAGGAAAACACCAAAGTACAAATGAACATATAAATATGGATACAGAAATGTACAAACACACACACACACATTTATATATATAATTAGGTACAGTAGGGTTGAGGGTCAAGTCAATTGGGAGGTAAGTTTGAATGGAGAAAAACTGAGGAAGTAAAGTGTTTTAGATATCTGGGAGTGGATCTGGCAGCGGATGGAACCATGGAAGTGGAAGTGGATCATAGGGTGGGGGAGGGGGCGAAAATCCTGGGAGCCTTGAAGAATGTGTGGAAGTCGAGAACATTATCTTGGAAAGCAAAAATGGGTATGTTTGAAGGAATAGTGGTTCCAACAATGTTGTATGGTTGCGAGGCGTGGGCTATGGATAGAGTTGTGCGCAGGAGGATGGATGTGCTGGAAATGAGATGTTTGAGGACAATGTGTGGTGTGAGGTGGTTTGATCGAGTAAGTAACGTAAGGGTAAGAGAGATGTGTGGAAATAAAAAGAGTGTGGTTGAGAGAGCAGAAGAGGGTGTTTTGAAATGGTTTGGTCATATGGAGAGAATGAGTGAGGAAAGATTGACCATGAGGATATATGTCGGAGGTGGAGGGAACGAGGAGAAGTGGGAGACCAAATTGGAGGTGGAAAGATGGAGTGAAAAAGATTTTGTGTGATCGGGGCCTGAACATGCAGGAGGGTGAAAGGAGGGCAAGGAATAGAGTGAACTGGACCGATGTGGTATACCGGGGTTGACGTGCTGTCAGTGGATTGAATCAGGGCATGTGAAGCGTCTGGGGTAAACCATGGAAAGCTGTGTAGGTATGTATATTTGCGTGTGTGGACGTATGTATACACATGTGTATGGGGTGGGTTGGGCCATTTCTTTCGTCTGTTTCCTTGCGCTACCTCGCAAACGCGGGAGACAGCGGCAAAAAAAAAGAAAAAAAAATATCTATATTTTATTTATTTTGCTTTGTCGCTGTCTCCCACGTTTGCGAGGTAGCGCAAGGAAACAGACAAAAGAAATGGCCCAACCCACCCCCATACACATGTATATACATACACGTCCACACACTCAAATATACATACCCATACATCTCAATGTACACATATATATACACACACAGACACATACATATATACCCATGCACACAATTCACACTGTCTGCCTTTATTCATTCCCATCGCCACCTCGCCACATATGGAATAACATCCCCCTTTCCCCTCATGTGTGCGAGGTAGCTCTAGGAAAAGACAACAAAAGCCCCATTCGTTCACACTCAGTCTCTAGCTGTCATGCAATAATGCCCGAAACCACAGCTCCCTTTCCACATCCAGGCCCCACACGACTTTCCATGGTTTACCCTAGACGCTTCACATGCCCTGGTTCAATCCATTGACAGCACGTCGACCCCGGTATACCACATCGATCCAATACACTCAATTCACTTGCCCGCCTTTCACCCTCCTGCATGTTCAGGCCCCGATCACTCAAAATCTTTTTCACTCCATCTTTCCACCTCCAATTTGGTCTCCCACTTCTCGTTCCCTCCACCTCCGACACATATATCCTCTTGGTCAATCTTTCCTCGCTCATTCTCTCCATGTGCCCAAACCATTTCAAAACACCCTCTTCTGCTCTCTCAACCACGCTCTTTTTATTTCCACACATCTCTCTTAGCCTTACATTACTTACTTGATCAAGCCACCTTACACCACATATTGTCCTCAAACATCTCATTTCCAACACATCCACCCTCCTGTGCACAACTCTATCCATAGCCCATGCCTCACAACCATATAACATTGTTGGAACCTCTATTCATTCAAACATACCCATTTTTGCTCTCCAAGATAATGTTCTCCACATCCTGTGAAAATATCTAAAACTTTCATTTCAAAACAATCTAGACCAAAATCAAAGAACTTAACAACTCACAGAGCAGCAGCAAGATCAAAGCTTCCTTCATAGATGGCAGAAGCAGCCCAAGTGGTTACAACTTTATCCACCATTTCTTCATTATAGCCAAGACGACACTTGGCTATGGCTATTGCTTCCCGGAAGTGTCGGTATTTCAGCAGCACATCAATGGCTTCCTCAACCTTTCATACAATAAAAAAGTAATACCATTTCAGATGAGTGGAAATAAAGCATTTATGAGGGGTGAGTAGAGATGTGAATGGTTATGTTAGTCCTACTTAATTAAATTAATCAATCAAGTAAGAGAAGAGAAAAAATAAAAAGACAACATGAAAGTAAACTTTTTTCATTTCAACATAAAGGATATTTATTTATTCATTTTATTTTGCTTTGTCGCTGTCTCCCGCATTAGCGAGGTAGTGCAAGGAAACAGATGAAAGAATGGCTCAACCCACCCACATACACATGTATATACATACACATCCACACACGCAATATATACATACCTATACATCTCAACGTATACATATATATACACACACAGACATATACATATATATACATGCACATAATTCATACTGTCTGCCTTTATTCATTCCCATAGCCACCCCGCCACACATGAAATAACAACCCCCCTCCCCCCACATGTGTGCGAGATAGCGCTAGGAAAAGACAACAAAGGCCACATTCATTCACACTGTCTCTAGCTGTCATGTATAATGCACTGAAACCACAGCTCCCTTTCCACATCCAGGCCCCACAAAACTTTCCATGGTTTACCCCAGACACTTCACATGCCCTGATTCAATCCATTGACGGCACGTCGACCCCGGTATACCACATCGTTCCAATTCACTCTATTCCTTGCACGCCTTTCACCCTCCTGCATCTTCAGGCCCCGATCACACAAAATCTTTTTCATTCCATCTATCCACCTCCAATTTGGTCTCCCACTTCTCGTTCCCTCCACTTCTGACACATATATCCTCTTGGTCAATCTTTCCTCACTCATTCTCTCCATGTGACCAAACCATTTCAATACACCCTCTTCTGCTCTCTCAACCACACTCTTTTTATTACCACACATCTCTCTTACCCTATTATTACTTACTTGGTCAAACCACCTCACACCATATACTGTCCTCAAACATCTCATTTCCAGCACATCCACCCTCCTCCGCACAACTCTATCTATAGCCCACGCCTCGCAACCATATAACATTGTTGGAACCACTATTCCTTCAAACATACCCATTTTTGCTTTCTGAGATAATGTTCTCGACCTCCATACATTCTTCAATGCTCCCAGAACTTTCGCCCCCTCCCCCACTCTATGATTCACTTCCACTTCCATGATTCCATCCACTGCCAAATCCACTCCCAGATATTTGAAACACTTCACTTCCTCCAGTTTTTCTCCATTCAAACTTACCTCCCAGTTGACTTGTTCCCCAACCCTACTGTACCTAATAACCTTGCTCTTATTCACATTTACTCTCTGCTTTCTTCTTTCACACACTTTACCATCTCCATCTCCTTCTCACATCACCACTACTTGTTATTACCTCCCTATCAGCCCCCTTCACAGATGTTCCCATTTGTTCTCTTTTCTTAAGCACTTTATTTACCTCCTTCCAAAATGTCTTTTTATTTTCTCTAAAATCTAATGATACTCTCTCAAACCCAATTCTCAATTACCCTCTTTTTCACCTCTTGCAGCTTTCTCTTGACCTCCTGCCTCTTTTTTTTATACATCTCCCAATCATTCACACTACTTCCCTGCAAAAATCATCCAAACCCCTCTCTCTTCTCTTTCACTAACAATCTTACTTCTTCAGCCTACCACTTACTACCCTTTCCAATCAGCCCACCTCCCATCTTTCTCATGCCACAGGCATCTTTTGCACTAGCCATCACCGCTTCCCTTAATACATCCCATTCCTCCCCACTCCCCTTATGTCATTTGCTCTCACCTTTTTCCATTCTGCACTCAATCTCTCCTGGTTCTTCCTCACACAAGTCTCCTTTCCAAGCTCATTTACTCTCTCCACTCTCTTCACTCCAACATTCTCTCTTCTCTTCATCACTATTAGTAATCACTATTATCACCACCATCATCATGTACTATTCTCATCATCATTTTTTCAAGCACGTTCACTATATTTTACATGAGCAAGGTAATGTACGGAACACATGACAGCCTTAAAGGAAAATCCTTACTTAGCTCTTTCTTCCATTCCTTCATTTTAATGTATTACAGGAGTGGAGGATTTCCAGCACCCTGCTCCTGCTCCTCTCAGTCACCTTCTGTGACATGCAGTAAATATGTGGACATTATTCTTTCTCCTATATCCCCTAGGATAATCATTATTATCATCATCATTATTATTATCATTATCATCCCTTGGGGACAGAAAGAATTCTACCCATGTGTTCCCTACATGTCATAGAGGGTTATTAAGAAGAATGACAATAAAGGCTGGAAACCCTCCTCTTCTTATATTCCAGTTCCCTAGAGACAGAACAGGAAAAGGAGCCCAGCAAGGCCTGACCTCCATGAGAACTTTCCATTCACTATTGAAGCATTTCAAACCCCTCCCAATGATAAAAAAGTATCTCACATCAAAAGCATATCATAATCTCATACTGTTTGATGACAAACATGTAAAAAGAGGAACAACAGTAGTACTATGCCACTACAAGTTATATAATTACCTTTCCAGTATTTATAAGATAAGATGCACCAGTGATGACATCCCCTTCTTCCACCAATTGCTCTGCATACACCTCACTTGCCAACTCCCACAACCTGTGGTGATAATAATTCTGACAGTGAAAATGTGTAAATGGTTAAAATACACTAAGAAGTCAAATTTGCGCTGTCAGCCTTTTAAACTTTTATCTTCTACCTATATCTATGGTACCTGTTCCCTTCTGGAACTCTCTCAAGGGGGTGGACACAGCAATAGTCTCCATAACTAGTGAACTCCAGTGCCACTTCTTAGCCTTTGGTGCCTCACCCTTAACAGGCCACTGGCATAGGGCAAGTCTAAGGCTGTGTTTGCTTAGGCTTCTACCTAATGTTCCTACTGACTACTTTTACCCAATGCTCCTACTCAATATTCTTACCAACTACTTGTGCCCAATGTTTTCTAACTAAAGCTTATACTTACATGTTCCTACCTACTACTGCTATCTACTGCTCTAGCGTATAGTGCTCATCATAAGAAAATCTAGAGTTACAAAGCTGTGTGACTTAGGAGTTGTCAAGTGTCATGTACAACAAGGAGAGATTGTATGTTTCTCAACAGAATGCCAGTAGTCCACATGTGGGTGAGGCAAAAAGAAAAAAACAGCTACCTGTGACAGAGGAGTACATCTTGACAACCACCGAAGTACTGGCTCACTACACAGATGTCAATAACCCTCCCAATATTCAGATAAGTTGTACTTGTAATATACTTCCCTAGTTACCAGCTGTCTATCAACTATCACCTACAACTTTTATCTTGATGGTCATTAATATGGTAGAGTCATACATGACCCAATTATGGCTAACATAAGAGAAAAAGAAAATTAAGAGAAAAAGACAAAAGAAATTAATCACAGCTCCTAGGGAGTTTGGACACAACTCTTAAAAGTAGAAAGGTTATGGAATAGAAAAAGAGGAAAGAAAGGGCTGGTCCTAAAACTGGGTAACTGCCATAGGCAGGGGCATAAATGTATCTTACCTCACCTTCCTGCACCTGGAGACCAATCTATCCTTAAGAGGCTCCTGCAGCACTCAGGAAGCTGGTCTGGACCACAGGTCATAGAGCACTGTAATGTATGTCTGTCTTTGTGCATAAAGTGCACGGCAATTGAGGAGTAAGCACTCATTGTTTTTCATTGTTTTCTTATGGCACTTGTATCATGGGCATGAAGGGTCTTGGGATATGTTAAAACACTATATGTAGTGTTATAGAGATAGGTGATGTCCAGAGTGTAAGCAGGAGAGTGTAACTCAAGTTTGTCTTGGGAGTATGGTATCTGATGGGTATCATCTGGTGGGTTGGAGTTTAAGACTGAGATGAGGGGTCAGAAGCTTTATAACTGTCAGGATATTTCAGTGTGTATATCCTTTGTCAGTGATATAATTCTTGAGAAGTCACTGACGTATGTGTGTACATATCATTATATTTATCATACTTAATTGCCGTCTCCCATGTTAGCGAGGTAGCACAAGGAAACATACAAAACCCACCCACATACACATGCATTTACATGAATGCCCACACACACACACATATACATACCAATACATTTCAACGTATACATACATATACATACACAGACATGTACATATTTATACATGTACATATTCATACTTGCTGCCCCCATCCATTCCTGTCGCCACCCTACCACACATGAAACAGCACCCGCCCCCCACATGCAAGCATGAGGCAGTGCTAGGAAAAGACAACAAAGGCCACATTCGGTCTCACTCAGTCTCTAGCAGTCATGTGTAATGCACCGAAACCACAGCTCCTTTCCCACATCCAGGCCCCACAGAACTTTCCATGGTTTACCCCAGACG
Source organism: Panulirus ornatus (assembly GCF_036320965.1). Taxonomy (NCBI): domain Eukaryota; kingdom Metazoa; phylum Arthropoda; class Malacostraca; order Decapoda; family Palinuridae; genus Panulirus; species Panulirus ornatus. The sequence goes on from NC_092225.1 coordinate 31,652,256, forward strand.
CTTCACATTCCCGGGTACAATCCACTGACAGCACGCTGACCCCGGTATACCACATTGTTCCAATGCACTCTATTCCTTGCAAGCCTTTCACCCTCCTGTATGCTCAGGCCCCAATCACTCAAAATCTCTTTCACTCCATCCTTCCACCTCCAATTTGGTCTCCCACTTCTCCTTGTTTCCTCCACCTCTTACACATATAACCTCTTTGTCAATCTTTCCTCACTCATTCTCTCCATGTGACCAAACCATTTCAATACACCCCACCCCACAGGAAACAGCACCGGTGCCCCCTGCTTCAGCAAGGTAGCACCAGGAAAACAGACAAAAAAAAGGCCACATTCGTTCCCACTCAGTCTCTAGCTGTTATGTGCAATGCAACAAAACCACAACTCCCTATCTACATCGAGGCCCCACAGTCCTTTCCATGGATTACCCTAGATGCTTCACATGCCCTGGTTCAATCCAGTGACAGCAAATCAACCCCGGCATACCACATCATTCTCATTCACTCTATTCCTTGCATGCCTCTCACCCTCCTGTATGTTCAGGCCCCAATCACCCAAAATCTTTTTCACTCCATCCTTCCACATCCAATTTAGTCTCCCACTTCTCGTTCCCTCCACCTCTGGCACATGTATCCTCTGTCAATCTTTCCACACTTATTCTATCTGTATGTCCACACCTTTTCAACAAACCCTCTTCTGCTCTCAACCACACTCTTTTTATTACCACACATCTCTCTTACCCTTTCAATACTTACTCGATCGAACCACCTCAAACCACATACTGTCCTCAAACAATTTATTTCCAACTAATCCACCCTCCTCCGTACAACCTTACCTATATTATACCTGTGGGGCCTGGATGTGGAGAGGGAGCTGTGGTTTCGGCGCATTACACATGACAGCTAGAGACTGAGTGTGAACAAATGTGGCCTTTTTTGTCTGTTTTCCTGGTGTTACCTCACTGACACAGGGAGTCGCGATGCTGTTTTCTGTGGGGCTGGGTGTTGCTGGGAATGCATGAAGGCAAACAAGGACAAATATGTATTGTGTTTATATGTATATGTCTGTGTATGTGCATGTATATGTGTATTTGTTGAAATGTATATGTATGTATATGTACATGTATGTGCATGTGTGTATATGAGTGATGGGTCATTCTTTGTCTGTTTCCTGGCGCTACCCTACTGACACGGGAAACAGCATTCAAGTGTAATAATAATAATAATAATAATAATAATAATAATAATAATAATAATAATAAAAACATTATACCTGAGGATAGGGGAGGAAGAATACTGCCCTGCATGTTGGAAAAGGTGAAGAGGAGGGGTAGAAGCAGATTCTCCCTTATGCATATCCAGAAACACTCCCAAAATTCAAATACTTACTTCATCGATACTTGTGGTGCAGATGCTACCAAAAATGGGGTCAGCTTCTTATGTCTAGCAGCAAAACGAATGTGATCATCTAGAGAACCTCTCCAACAGTGCATTAAACTAGCCTGACCTAAATTTCCTCGAGCTTCATGATGATCAACTGAAAAAAAAAAAAAGGTTCACATTTAGAAAACAAAATTTTCAGATGCTCTGGCTAAAGTAATTTCAAAATGACATTTCATCAACTTAGAGATGGATGGTCTATGCAATATTTCCAATATCTAAGTTTTGAAAATTAAGAAAAAACAATAAACTTTTCTCTCTGAGGCAGTGTCCCATGACCATGAACTCATTCTATAAAATTTCCCTATGGAAAAACAGATATTGGACTTTCCAACCACCAGTAATTCTGGCAAGGAATGACTGGCTTTCTCACCCTTTGCTAACTTTTCAACAATAGTTGTGGTGGCTTGCACATTTCTGGCATGCCCTTGGCCCATGAAAAGTCCTGAAATGTCACCTACTGCATAACAGATCAATCCAGTACTTATTCATTTATCATTCATAATTACCACAAAACCAGTTTCTATGACAGAGCCCTAGTACTACCCAGGATTTCTTTCCAAAGGCTTCTGCAGCCCATGGTTGCACCACTTACAGTATCAGAGAAATAGTAACTTTCTTGTAGTGAGTTCTTTAATGAGTTCTTTAACAAGATTGTACTCCCTATGATACAACCATGATTTTTCAATTATGGAGTAACTTTGGGCGAGTATAGTCCAATACAATCCTCCAACAAATTTTTTTTCATACTTGATTGCCGTTTTCTCACATTAGCAAGGTAGTGCCAGAAACAGACAAAGAAAAAGGTCACATCCCTTCACACACACACACACACACACACACAGGAAAGTGTGGATGAGTGCATGTGTGTAGGTGTATATGTCTGTATATTTGTATGTAAATGTGTGTGTGTGTGTGTGTGTGTGTGTGTGTGTGTGTGTGTATGCATGTGTGTGCGGATGTTTATAAGTATGTGTGGGTGGATGGACCATTCTTCATCTGTTTCCTAGTGCTGCCTCGCTGGCACAGGAGGCAGCAGCCAAGTATAAAAATTAAACAAATAAAATATATTTATTTATTTATTTTGCTTTGTCGCTGTCTCCCGCGTTTGCGAGGTAGCGCAGGGAAACAGACGAAAAAAATGGCCCAACCCACCCCCATACACAATGTACACACACACACGCCCACACACGCAAATATGCATACCTATACATCTCAATGTACACATATATATACACACACACAGACACATACATATATACCCATGCACACAATTCACACTGTCTGCCCCTATTCATTCCCATCGCCACCTCGCCACACATGGAATACCATCCCCCTCCCCCTCCTGTGTGCGAGGTAGCACTAGGAAAGGACAACACAGGCCCCATTCATTCACACTGTCTCCAGCTGTCACGCAATAATGCCCGAAACCACAGCTCCCTTTCCACATTCAGGCCCCACACAACTTTCCATGGTTTACCCCAGATGCTTCACATGCCCTGATTCAATCCACTGACAGCATGTCAACCCCGGTATACCACATCGATCCAATTCACTCTATTCCTTGCCCGCCTTTCACTCTCCTGCATGTTCAGGCCCCGATCACACAAAATCTTTTTCACTCCATCTTTCCACCTCCAATTTGGTCTCCCACTTCTCGTTCCTCCACCTCCGACACATATATCCTCTTGGTCAATCTTTCCTCACTCATTCTCTCCATGTGCCCAAACCATTTCAAAACACCCTCTTCTGCTCTCTCAACCACGCTCTTTTTATTTCCACACATCTCTCTTACCCTTACATTACTTACTCGATCAAACCACCTCACACCACACACTGTCCTCAAACATCTCATTTCCAGCACATCCACCCTCCTGCGCACAACTCTATCCATAGCCCACGCCTCGCAACCATACAGCATTGTTGGAACCACTATTCCTTCAAACATACCCATTTTTGCTTTCCGAGATAATGTTCTCGATTTCCACACATTCTTCAAGGCTCCCAGAATTTTTGCCCCCTCCCCCACCCTATGATTCACTTCCGCTTCCATGGTTCCATCCGCTGCCAGATCCACTCCCAGATATCTAAAACACTTTACTTCCTCCAGTTTTTCTCCATTCAAACTTACCTCCCAATTGACTTGACCCTCAACCCTACTCTACCTAATAACCTTGCTCTTATTCACATTTACTCTTAACTTTCTTCTTTCACACACTTTACCAAACTCAGTCACCAGCTTCTGCAGTTTCTCACATGAATCAGCCACCAGCGCTGTATCATCAGCGAACAACAACTGACTCACTTCCCAAGCTCTCTCATCCACAACAGACTTCATACTTGCCCCTCTTTCCAAAACCCTTGCATTCACCTCCCTAACAACCCCATCCATAAACAAATTAAACAAACATGGAGACATCACACACCCCTGCCACAAACCTACATTCACTGAGAACCAATCACTTTCCTCTCTTCCTACACGTACACATGCCTTACATCCTCGATAAAAACTTTTCACTGCTTCTAACAACATATATATATATATATATGTTATCCCGGGAGATGGGGGAGAAAGAATACTTCACATGTATTCCCTGTATGTTGTAAAAGGCGACTAAAAGGGAGGAAGCAGGGGGCTGGAAATCCTCCCCTCCAGTTTTGACTTTTCCAAAAGATGGAACAGAGAAGGGGACCAAGAGAGGATTTTCCATATCTGGTTTAAAGAGAGATACATAAGTATACGTATGCGAGTAGAAGAGATGGTCAAAAGGCATTATTGGATTATGTGTTAATTGATAGGTAAGTAAAAGAGAGACTTTTGAATGTTAATGTGCTGAGAGGGTTGGCAAGGAACGTTTTTGGGTTACTTCTGTATTCCTCTCACATTCCACTCACCCATACAAACCTGTACGTCTCATTGAAAGAAATTCCAGGTGCACCACTTTTATCAGGTGTTACATGCACTTATATGGGGGTAAACTGCACCATTGGGATCCTTAGACCTCTTCCCACAGACTAAGAAGGTAGGTAAATCTGTTACCCTAGTTACCCAGAAGGCAATCAGCTACTTACAAATGAAAACAAACATATATCATTACAGGAAACAATGAAGCAAAACCAGTTAACATGTTATGAAGTAAATTACTTTCAGAGGTCAGAAGAGAATCCATCTGCTGAGGGTTTCCATACATATTAAGTGCATGTAAGAAGTCCTCTGGACTGGCCATTTCAGAGTCCTTCTCCAACAGACAACGATACTTTTCTGAAGTGTCATCTATACTGAGAAGAACATCATCTTGGTCTTCTTCCTTCATAACACTAAAAGAGAAAAAGAAAATCCAACTAGAAACAGGTGGAGACTTTACATACATGTGGGCATCAATTTTTCACTTTAATTAACTGGATATAGGTGTTACAGATGTATTTGAGTAATTTCAGGGGCTGCATCTACTTGATCCACCACTGGCACTGGTTATATGGTTAACGATGACTGCAAATGAACAGAAAGAGGAGTAAGTGTCGAACAATGAAAACCATTTCTTCACCATTTGCAGAACCCCTTGAGCAGCTCCAGAGAGAACTAGGCTTGTAGGGAGGTTAAAGCATTAGTAGCTCAAGTATAGGAGCTGCTGAGCTGCAGCACTCCATCACAGTGCTGGCAGATATACAATATACTAAGCCTTAAGCTATAAAATTTGTGCCAACCCATACCTACACATTACTTTTTACTTTTGTTTTTTAAGCATATGAAAATATCTTCAATAAAAAAAGATGAAAAAATACCTAGATTATTCACATAAACCTTACAAAAAGACCCCCATTCAGTAAATAACAACCAAATTGGAGCAAGATTACTTGCTGCTCCGATGCATCATACCCTTACCCATAAAGATAAAGTACCAAAATTGCAGCTAAAATTGGACAACAACCTGACTGCCTTCTGCAATAACGTAAGATTTCTTGGATTAAAATTTGACCAAAGATTGAATTGGAAAAAGCATATTGATTATTTGATTACAAATTGTAATAAAAGGTTAAATATTCTGAAGTATCTCTCGGGTTCATCTTGGGGAGCCGACTGGAAATCTTTATTAATGTTGTACAAGGCCTTTATAAGAAGTAAACTAAACTATGGCTCTCAGGTGTATGCTTCAGCGAGCAACTATACCCTGGGAAGGCTGGATGTGTTGCAGAATAAATGCCTGCAAATGTCTTGGAGCTCTGTCTTGTACCAGTGTTCCATGACTGGAAGTTGAGGCAAATGTACCTCCTCTCCAGCTGCATCAAGATGAATTATGTTAAAGTGTGGTATTCTGATGGCCAGGAGAAGAAATATTACTGCCTGTCGCCTGGCACAACAATACAAACAGTTCATTGATACATTTCCTCAGTGAGAATGCTGGTCTGAAAGTGCAAGAAGTGGACATCCTGGTCAGAAAAAAATACCTCCTGGTAAGGATTCCAGAATACAAACTAAGACTAACTGGCTCCCTCTGACGAAAAGGAAAGCACTGGAGAGTGAGGTATAGTAGCGATTCTGTTACGGATCATTTGTCATATGTCCACTTCTACACAGATAGTTCTAAGACAGGTGAATGTGTGGGTGCAAGTTCTCTTAGGTACAGGCTACCAAGCCATACAACTGTTTTCTGTGTGGAATTATTTGCCATTGATAAGGCCAAAGATTATATAATTAATTCAATTCATATTAAATCAGTAATTTTTATCAATTCATTATCAGCTCTTAAAGCTATAGACTCTGGTTATACTGAGTCAAATGAAATTCAGGGCAACATTATTAATAACAAGTAGTGGGGATGTGAGAAGGAGATGGAGTGAATATTTTGAAGGTTTGTTGAATGTGTTTGATGATAGAGTGGCAGATACAGGGTGTCTTGGTCGAGGTGGTGTGCAAAGTGAGAAGGGTAGGGAAAATGATTTGGTAAACAGAGAAGAGATAGTAAAAGTTTTGCGGAAGATGAAAGCCGGCAAGGCAGCAGGTTTGGATGGTATTGCAGTGGAATTTATTAAAAAAGGGGGTGACTGTATTACTGACTCGTTGGTAAGGTTATTTAATGTATGTATGACTCATGGTGAGGTGCCTGAGGATTGGCGGAATGCGTGCATAGTGCCATTGTACAAAGGCAAAGGGGATAAGAGTGAGTGCTCAAATTACAGAGGTATAAGTTTGTTGAGTATTCCTGGTAAATTATATGGGAGGGTATTGATTGAGAGGGTGAAGGCATGTAAAGAGCATCAGATTGGGGAAGAGAAGTGTGGTTTTAGAAGTGGTAGAGGATGTGTGGATCAGGTGTCTGCTTTGAAGAATGTATGTGAGAAATACTTAGAAAAGCAAATGGATTTGTATGTAGCATTTATGGATCTGGAGAGGGCATATGATAGAGTTGATAGAGATGCTCTGTGGAAGGTATTAAGAATATATGGTGTGGGAGGCAAGTTGTTAGAAGCAGTGAAAAGTTTTTATCAAGGATGTATGGCATGTGTATGTGTAGGAAGAGAGGAAAGTGATTGGTTCTCAGTGAATGTAGGTGTGTGCAGGGGTGTGTGATGTCTCCATGGATGTTTATGGATGGGGTTGTTAGGGAGGTAAATGCAAGAGTTTTGGAAAGAGGGGCAAGTATGAAGTCTGTTGAGGAGGAGAGAGCTTGGGAAGTGAGTCAGTTGTTGTTCGCTGATGATACAGCGCTGGTGGCTGATTCATGTGAGAAACTGCAGAAGCTGGTGACTGAGTTTGGTAAAGTGTGTGAAAGAAGAAAGTTAAGAGTAAATGTGAATAAGAGCAAGGTTATTAGGTACAGTAGGGTTGAGGGCCAAGTCAATTGGGAGGTAAGTTTGAATGGAGAAAAACTGGAGGAAGTAAAGTGTTTTAGATATCTGGGAGTGGATCTGGCAGCGGATAGAACCATGGAAGCGGAAGTGAATCATAGGGTAGGGGAGGAGGCGAAAATCCTGGGAGCCTTGAAGAATGTGTGGAAGTCGAGAACATTATCTCGGAAAGCAAAAATGGGTATGTTTGAAGGAATAGTGGTTCCAACAATGTTGTATGGTTGCGAGGCATGGGCTATGGATAGAGTTGTGCACAGGAGGGTGGATGTGCTGGAAATGAGATGTTTGAGGACAATGTGTGGTGTGAGGTGGTTTGATCGAGTAAGTAATGTAAGGGTAAGAGAGATGTGTGGAAATAAAAAGAGCATGGTTGAGAGAGCAGAAGAGGGTGTTTTGAAATGGTTTGGGCACATGGAGAGAATGAGTGAGGAAAGATTGACCAAGAGGATATATGTGTCGGAGGTGGAGGGAACGAGGAGAAGTGGGAGACCAAATTGGAGGTGAAAAGTTAGAGTGAAAAAGATTTTGTGTGATCGGGGCCTGAACATGCAGGAGGGTGAAAGGAGGGCAAGGAATAGAGTGAATTGGATCGATGTGGTATACCGGGGTTGACGTGCTGTCAGTGGATTGAATCAGGGCATGTGAAGCGTCTGGGGTAAACCATGGGAAGCTGTGTAGGTATGTATATTTGCGTGTGTGGACGTATGTATATACATGTGTATGGGGGTGGGTTGGGCCATTTCTTTTGTCTGTTTCCTTGCACTACCTCGCAAACGCGGGAGACAGCAACAAAGCCAAAAAAAAAAATTAATGAATCAAACTCATGTAACAAAGATATCATCTTGATCTGAGTGCCTGGCCATCGCAACATTTACAGCAATGAACAGGCAGACCAGTTGGCTAAGTCAACCTCAGAACTCGAGGAGGTCATTCTGATCCCTCAGGAGCAGGGGTCCTGCCTTTCCTTGAGAAAGAATTCAATATTTCTTCTGTGCCAAAGTCAGTGGACCAACCTGACTATACCAAAGAAATACAAACCACAAGTAGTGGACTGGATGACCTAATACAGGAAGAACAGAAGGGAGGAAGTCGTGCTAGCCCGTCTATGTCTCAAATGCATGTACAGCACCCACCTACAATCATATATTAACCAGCACCCATCTACACCTGTATATTAACCAAAACTTTCCAGCAAGATGTGAAAGATGCCAAACCAATTTAACAATAGACCACCTTCTCATATAATGCACCATGTACTGTGAAAACAGGAAATCTGACAAACTTTTTGAAGAAAAAGAAAACAAACTTAACCATATACAATCACCTTGGTGATGATATCAACATAATCAACAAACTGATTAATTTTCTCAAGGAAACGGAAATAATGAAGATGATATAAGGGGGTTCGTTGGTTTGACGCTGTGCCAGAGCTGGCTCCAGGGTGTGGCTGCTTTAGCTCTGGGCTGGTTGTGTGGTGGGAGAAGCAATTTGCTCATTATGCTGCTGACCCGGATCAGCAGTAGTCCAGCTTGGAGCTGGTTCTATTATGATGTCCAGCTGACGCATTGCCAGTGTTATTTTGTCATAATTTATATGTGAGTTTCATGCAGTCCTTCTGGCAGCTGCACCAGTGGATACTGTGCCAACTGGGTGCTGTTTGCTGCCACATTGACACAATACCCACTTACAACTCTTCTTCCAATATCTATATTTTCTATTATCATTATCATTTTCTAACATCATTCTTATCATCATTATCATTATCATTACTATCATTACTATTATTATTATTATTATTATCATTATTATTATCATTATTATTATTATTATCATTATTATCATTATAATCATTAAAGAAGAGTGAATGTTGGGGTGAAGAGGGTGGTGAGAGTAAGTGAGCTTGGGAAGGAGACTTGTGTGAGGAAGTACCAGGAGAGACTGAGTACAGAATGGAAAAAGGTGAGAACAATGGAAGTAAGGGGAGTGGGGGAGGAATGGGATGTATTTAGGGAATCAGTGATGGAGTCCGCAAAAGATGCTTGTGGCATGAGAAGCATGGGAGGTGGGTTGATTAGAAAGGGTAGTGAGTGGTGGGATGAAGAAGTAAGATTATTAGTGAAAGAGAAGAGAGAGGCATTTGGACGATTTTTGCAGGGAAAAAATGCAACTGAGTGGGAGATGTATAAAAGAAAGAGACAGGAGGTCAAGAGAAAGGTGCAAGAGGTGAAAAAGAGGGCAAATGAGAGTTGGGGTGAGAGAGTACATTAAATTTTAGGGAGAATAAAAAGGATGTTCTGGAAGAAGGTAAATAAAGTGCGTAAGACAAGGGAGCAAATGGGAACGTCAGTGAAGGGCACTAATGGGGAGGTGATAACAAGTAGTGGTGATGTGAGAAGGAGATGGAGTGAGTATTTTGAAGGTTTGTTGAATGTGTTTGATGATAGAGTGGCAGATATAGGGTGTTTTGGTCGAGGTGGTGTGCAAAGTGAGAGGGTTAGGGAAAATGATTTGGTAAACAGAGAAGAGGTAGTAAAAGCTTTGCGGAAGATGAAATCCGGCAAGGCAGCAGGTTTGGATGGTATTGCAGTGGAATCTATTAAAAAAGGGGGTGACTGTATTGTTGACTGGTCGGTAAGGTTATTTAATGTATGTATGACTCATGGTGAGGTGCCTGAGGATTGGCGGAATGCGTGCATAGTGCCATTGTACAAAGGCAAAGGGGATAAGAGTGAGTGCTCAAATTACTGAGGTATAAGTTTGTTGAGTATTCCTGGTAAATTATATGGGAGGGTATTGATTGAGAGGGTGAAGGCATGTACAGAGCATCAGATTGGGGAAGAGCAGTGTGGTTTCAGAAGTGGTAGAGGATGTGTGGATCAGGTGTTTGCTTTGAAGGATGTATGTGAGAAATGCTTAAAAAAGCAAATGGATTTGTATGTAGCATTTATGGATCTGGAGAGGGCATATGATAGAGTTGATAGAGATGCTCTGTGGAAGGTATTAAGAATATATGGTGTGGGAGGCAAGTTGTTAGAAGCAGTGAAAAGTTTTTATCGAGGATGTAAGGCATGTGTACGTGTAGGAAGAGAGGAAAGTGATTGGTTCTCAGTGAATGTAGGTTTGCGGCAGGGGTGTGTGATGTCTCCATGGATGTTTAATTTGTTTATGGATGGGGTTGTTAGGGAGGTGAATGCAAGAGTTTTGGAAAGAGGGGCAAGTATGAAGTCTGTCGTGGATGAGAGAGCTTGGGAAGTGAGTCAGTTGTTGTTCGCTGATGATACAGCGCTGGTGGCTGATTCATGTGAGAAACTGCAGAAGCTGGTGACTGAGTCTGGTAAAGTGTGTGAAAGAAGAAAGTTAAGAGTAAATGTGAATAAGAGCAAGGTTATTAGGTACAGTAGGGTTGAGGGCCAAGTCAATTGGGAGGTAAGTTTGAATGGAGAAAAACTGGAGGAAGTAAAGTTTTTTAGATATCTGGGAGTGGATCTGGCAGCGGATAGAACCATGAAAGCGGAAGTGAATCATAGGGTAGGGGAGGAGGCGAAAATCCTGGGAGCCTTGAAGAATGTGTGGAAGTCGAGAACATTATCTCGGAAAGCAAAAATGGGTATGTTTGAAGGAATAGTGGTTCCAACAATGTTGTATGGTTGCGAGGCATGGGCTATGGATAGAGTTGTGCACAGGAGGGTGGATGTGCTGGAAATGAGATGTTTGAGGACAATGTGTGGTGTGAGGTGGTTTGATCGAGTAAGTAATGTAAGGGTAAGAGAGATGTGTGGAAATAAAAAGAGCATGGTTGAGAGAGCAGAAGAGGGTGTTTTGAAATGGTTTGGGCACATGGAGAGAATGAGTGAGGAAAGATTGACCAAGAGGATATATGTGTCGGAGGTGGAGGGAACGAGGAGAAGTGGGAGACCAAATTGGAAGTGGAAAGATGGAGTGAAAAAGATTTTGAGTGATCGGGGCCTGAACATGCAGGAGGGTGAAAGGCAGGCAAGGAATAGAGTGAATTGGATCGATGTGGTATACTGGGGTTGACGTCCTGTCAGTGGATTGAATCAGGGCATGTGAAGCGTCTGGGGTAAACCATGGAAAGTTGTGTGGGGCCTGGATGTGGAAAGGGAGCTGTGGTTTCGGGCATTATTGCATGACAGCTGGAGACTGAGTGTGAACGAATGGGGCCTTTGTTGTCTTTTCCTAGCGCTACCTCGCACACATGAGGGGGAAGGGGGATGTTATTCCATGTGTGGCGAGGTGGCAATGGGAATGAATAAAGGCAGACAGTGTGAATTGTGTGCATGGGTATATATGTATGTGTCTGTGTGTGTATATATATGTGTACATTGAGATGTATAGGTATGTATATTTGTGTGTGTGGACGTGTATGTATATACATGTGTATGGGGGTGGGTTGGGCCATTTCTTTCGTCTGTTTCCTTGCGCTACCTCGCAAACGTGGGAGACTGCGACAAAGCAAAATATATAAATATAAATAAAATCATTATCATCATTCCCCTACAGGACTAGATAGGACTTATGGGCATTAATATAATCATTATGTAGGGGCTTTACATAGTCAAAAATCAAATAGGGTCATGGGCCTAATGACATTAATCATAGGTCGCTGGCCGTTAAACCCGTCAAAACAAAACGAACATCATACCATATAGTATATCAGTTTCTTTTTGGCAAGAAAGGGAGATGCTTTGTCTAGACACAAAGGACAATGACTAAAGAATTTAAATTCCACTATTCAAAAATGTATGAGACAAAAGTGACAAAACTGAGATAACGGACCTAAAACTAAAAGAATATACCAGCAGATAAATCAACTACTGTCTATCATGTGATTTTGCATTAATTATGAAAATTCAAAGTTTACTAATCATCAGGAAGTAAATTACTCTCTGTAAATGATTTTCCATCATGTGCTAATATTTTCACAGTTATGAGTTTCCTTAAACATATGAAGTGAATCAAAAGCTTGAAAAGACACACAAAGAACTGAATTAACTGTATTGTACTCTACACTTTAGAATCTATGCAGTGCAAAATCTCATGGACTTCCAAAAACTTATGAATGAGAACCATTTACAATAACATTTTCTGACACTAGAAATTGTAAATATCTAATAACAATACTCATAATGACTGAAAAAGTAGAATTATGCTTTCACCCTTTTTTTTTTTTTTTTTTCGGTCTCCCGCGTTTGCGAGGTAGCGCAAGGAAACAGACGAAAGAAATGGCCCAACCCACCCCCATACACATGCCTTGATTCAATCCACTGACAGCACGTCAACCCCGGTATACCACATCGCTCCAATTCACTCTATTCTTTGCCCTCCTTTCACCCTCCTGCATGTTCAGGCCCCGATCACACAAAATCTTTTTCACTCCATCTTTCCACCTTCAATTTGGTCTCCCTCTTCTCCTCGTTCCCTCCACCTCCGACACATATATCCTCTTGGTCAATCTTTCCTCACTCATCCTCTCCATGTGACCAAACCATTTCAAAACACCCTCTTCTGCTCTCTCAACCACGCTCTTTTTATTTCCACACATCTCTCTTACCCTTACGTTACTTACTCGATCAAACCCCCTCACACCACACATTGTCCTCAAACATCTCATTTCCAGCACATCCATCCTCCTGCGCACAACTCTATCCATAGTCCACGCCTCGCAACCATACAACATTGTTGGAACCACTATTCCTTCAAACATACCCATTTTTGCTTTCCGAGATAATGTTCTCGACTTCCACACATTCTTCAAGGCTCCCAGAATTTTCGCCCCCTCCCCCACCCTATGATCCACTTCCGCTTCCATGGTTCCATCCGCTGCCAGATCCACTCCCAGATATCTAAAACACTTCACTTCCTCCAGTTTTTCTCCATTCAAACTCACCTCCCAATTGAATTGACCCTCAACCCTACTGTACCTAATAACCTTGCTCTTATTCACATTTACTCTTAACTTTCTTCTTTCACACACTTTACCAAACTCAGTCACCAGCTTCTGCAGTTTCTCACATGAATCAGCCACCAGCGCTGTATCATCAGCGAACAACAACTGACTCACTTCCCAAGCTCTCCCTTGTAGAGAATTAAAAAAATTTTGAGTAATACTATGACAAATGATACAGTGACAGCCTTAGCACTGATATCCATTGAAAATCAAGTGATCAGAGATATTGAAGAAACTATTATAAAAGTCATTTGTAATTTCATTACATCAAGAGGCCATCACAAGGATTTTACACCTGTGTGTAAACAATATACAGTCTCCCTGTACATATTGTAAACCTCAGATAAGTAACCTTCATTTGTAATTTTCTGGTCATGACATAAGTCATTTGCAGTTGGGTAAGAACCACTTAGCTTCCAACTAAAATGGAAGAAATTCATGATGATTTCCTCTTTTGACAACCACCAAACCAAAGGGGAGCCTGACCATGCAGACTCCTCACCTAACAGCATATGCTCTAACTTATGATGTCACTTGTCAGTCAGCACCATGGCCTCAGCTGCCAGTGCTCACTTAGCTTATGGCAACTGCTAAAGTCAGCCTAAGGAATGTCAATGCCAGAATAAAAAGTCTTCTGAAAAGAAAACAATGAAAGAAAGAGAAAAAGATCAAAGAGTACCCATGGAGATCCAAATAAAGTTGAAAAATGGGTTTCTTTCTTCAGAACCTACATTTCTCGCTTATGGCATCCTAATGAGTACCTCAAATGCATACCCATGTGGAAGTGGTGGGCTTACGAGAAAAACCTAAATGATCTAAAAGGAGTACAAAGAAATACATAACATCAAGATAGGCTTGACTCTAGAGATGGTTTTAAAAAGAGAAGCATTATCATCTGCAGGAGACACCCCACATGCCACACAAGGAAGGTTAAGTCCAAAGGAAAATGGCATTTATCAGGGATTTTAGAAAATCCAGACTTCTCTTTTTCATTTCCTCCAGGGTAAGGTACCCTTAAGAAGGCCAGGATAAAGGCCTCCCTTCTGACATCAAGGGTCTGCCATAGCAGGTAGACCAATTTGTGCTGTTAGGACTAGCTTTCTGAACCATCCACAAATGTTTCTTGAGGTCTGAGTGAACATATAAATATTGTTCTTGGTTGTCTTACTGGGGTAAAGAAAAAATGAGTCTTCACTGGACAAAATGTAAAAAGAGGACATCCTCCAAGATTGAATAAAGATATTGTCATCTCTAAATTCAACAAATGCATCTCTGGCTAAGAAATTCAGATTCTGCTTAGTCTTTAGACATAAAGGGTGTTCATCAAAAGAAAGAAGATTCACATCTTGGATATTCTCTGCCATGAATTTCACAACTCCTCTTCCATTACCCAAAGTTGTGAGAAAAGTAGTTCTATAAGAAAACAACATGAGGCCAAAAAGTTTTCTCATGAATATAAGACCTAAGACCTTGCATATATCCTACATGGTGTGAGATGAGGAAATAAGTTTTCAACAAAAAATAAGATTTCATATAATCTGTTTTAGATATCTGGGAGTGGATCTGTCAGCGGATGGAACCATGGAAGCGGAAGTGGATCATAGGGTGGGGGAGGGGGCGAAAATTTTGGGAGCCTTGAAAAATGTGTGGAAGTCGAGAACATTATCTCGGAAAGCAAAAATGGGTATGTTTGAAGGAATAGTGGTTCCAACAATGTTGTATGGTTGCGAGGCATGGGCTATGGATAGAGTTGTGCGCAGGAGGATGGACGTGCTGGAAATGAGATGTTTGAGGAAAATGTGTGGTGTGAGGTGGTTTGATCGAGTAAGTAACGTAAGGGTAAGAGAGATGTGTGGAAATAAAAAGAGCGTGGTTGAGAGAGCAGAAGAGGGTGTTTTGAAATGGTTTGGGCACATGGAGAGAATGAGTGAGGAAAGATTGACCAAGAGGATATATATGTCGGAGGTGGAGGGAACGAGGAGAAGAGGGAGACCAAATTGGAGGTGGAAAGATGGAGTGAAAAAGATTTTGTGTGATCGGGGCCTGAACATGCAGGAGGGTGAAAGGAGGGCAAGGAATAGAGTGAATTGGAGCGATGTGGTATACAGGGGTTGACGTGCTGTCAGTGGATTGAGTCGGGGCATGTGAAGCGTCTGGGGTAAACCATGGAAAGCTGTGTAGGTATGTATATTTGCGTGTGTGGACGTGTGTATGTACATGTGTATGGGGGGGGGGCCATTTCTTTCGTCTGTTTCCTTGCGCTACCTCGCAAACGCGGGAGACAGCGACAAAGTATTTAAAAAAAAAAAAAAAAAAAAAAAAAAAATAATCTGTTGCCAAACAGGGTTAAGTAAAATAAATCTTGGACCCAACAGACTGCAGGGCATTTTGAGAAAAATCAAGTTATGAAGAAAAAAACTCTCTCTGACAGTATCCCATGAGCCTTGAGAAAATCTCCTACCTATATGGTGCCAGTGGTTTGCTGGCTTGGCCCAGGTCCACCCACCTGACCAATCAGTAACCTCCACTAGGCAATGGCATCATCATCCCACTGGATACTGGTTCTGACCTGCCTCATAATACTTCATAAAACGACACCAACCGGATGGTAACCACCAACAGGTACAGAAAAAGATTTTTACAAGGAAGGGAATGTAAGGGAAAGCATGAAATAATAACCAAGAATAACTTCACAAAGGACTTCGCCAAATAGAAAAAAAGGTTTTCAGTCTCACAGGCTTACATTTCTCTCCACAATAAGATCATTCCACATGCCTTGAGAGCATACAGACATGGAAGAGGAGGGCTATCTGAAGAAAATCTTTTAGAAAATAAGGAAAGTTAGGGAAAAAGTTACCTTAAGAGTTGTCTTGATGCACACTAGGTTTTTTTTGCCCTAAATGAAGCAACCCCAGCAACACACAAGGTCAGTTCTCAACATTTTAGAGTAAGGTATCTTTACAAATGTGTTAGAAGAATGTCAAAGGCCTCAACTGATCTCTAAAGAAAGGTTCCTCAGAAAAGCCAACGTGGAGCATGCCCTCCTAATATCATGAAAAGATGGGTGTGCTTGGAAGTATAGCAGTCCTAATAGTGCTGGATGGATGTGAGCATTGGGTCCTGAATGCAAAAGAACATAAGAGTGTAGATGTGTTAGAAACAAAATGTCAAAGGAAAATATGTGGTGTGAAGCGGGCTGACTATGTGCAAAAAATGACAGCATTAAGAGAGTGGTGTGGTAGTAAGCAAAGAATAACTCAGGGAGCAGACCAGAGTGGGACAAAACAGTTTGGACATAAGAAGAGGATGTGCAAAGAGAGACTGACTACGAGGATATCCATGTCAGAAGTGGAGGAAGCAAGGGAAAGGAGGACACCAAAAAGGAGAGGGAAGGATGAAGTGAAAGAGGCTGTGAGTTATTCAGACCCAAACATTCAGAAGGGTGGCAGGCATGCATAGGATAGAACAAATTGGAGTGTTGTAGTGTACAGGGGTGATGTGCATTCACTGGGTTAAACCGGGCTATTTGAAGCAATCAGAAAAACATGTAATGTTCTGAGGCACTTGACTGTGGAAGAGGTGTTTGGTTTTAACAGATTATGCATGAGAGATAGAGAGCACACAAAAGCAAAGGAGCCTGTCATTTGTTTGTTCCTGGTGCTACCATGCTACCGCGAGAAATGGCAAACAAGTATGAGCAAAAAAGTTGGCAACATCCTAAAGGAATATTCATTTTTTGTAAGTTAAAAGATGATACATGATTTGTGCCCAAAGCTTTCAGATGACTGGGACCATACCATCATATCAAGTAATAACCAACCAACTTTCTTGAGACCTTTCCAAGTTGTTCAAAACAAATCTAAGACCATAAACACTCTACAAGCATAAGGATGTACAAAAAAGACAAAGAAGTCTGGTACCATCTTGTGGGATTGGAGATCTGGAAAATTATGCAGTGGTTAACTTGGTGCTGCTTAACAGCCAGCAAGATTATGATGTCATCACTGGGTGACACCTATTGACTGGAGGGGAATGTGCTTTTATCACTGAATGGGTGGTTAATGAAGAGCGAGGGTAATTAACCTCGCCAGACAGTTGGGAGGTAGAGGCTTCAAACTCCTGGAGAATTATGGAGATTCTCTCATAAACCAAAGGACAAACAAGCAATGGAGAGAATTACTAAAAAAAAAAAAAAAAAAAACTAATTTCTGCCCATTCTACTGAGCTCTTATACTAATTCATCATCTCTTCTCTTCCAATTTGATACTTTATCACCCACTTTCATCTAGTGAATTCCACCAAAAACATTTGCATTTACATTAAACATACAAGCATAAAGGATTGTAAACCCACCTTTCCTCCTCTAATTCCTCTTCTGCATCTTCCTGTTTACATTCCTTTGTCTTGTGCAAGCATGACTTCCCTTCTGCTTTGTTCTGAGCAAGAAGATTGAGAATAACCATATGATGGAAACTCTTCTTGCGAGAACAAACTGCATGTAGTTTGGGGAAGAAGGACTTAAACACAGCTTTTTTGCTACTTGCTCCAGAATTACCCAGAACAACATTTGATCCATTGGTACTACTGGTAGAGCTTGATTTCTCTGTTTAGTTTAGCAAAAGAAAAAAATGTTATCCATGCTATAAGAATTAAATGAAAGGTGAAAATTAACATAATTATCCTGAAAATCTACATTCTAAAATTCAAAACACTACACTACCAATCTAAAATGTCAATGGGGTCTTAACCGCTTCAAGATGGCCAAAGACTCAAGCACAGTGAGAAAAGGTGTTATAACTCTGAAAATAGTTTTATTCTTTCCCTATTATCTTCTAAGTTTACTCTGAAACCTTAAATAACCTCAGTTAAAATTTCTCCTCACATTTTGTTCACACATGTGCCTTGCTCACTGCCCCAAACTTAGGGTGTTTATTTCATCTTTGCCTTCTTATTTTCATTAGTGGTGACAGTGCCTTACACCACAAGACTCATGAACTTTGGAAAGACTTATATAGCCTAAGTGACTGTGTCCTTTCTGCATGTGCACTAATCTTCATAAATAGATCTGGTTCAAGCAGAGCACCAACATTTTTGCTTAAAAGTAAGTTTCTGCACATTAGTCCCCAAACTCTATTGTAAAGATGGCAATTTTTTAGATCTTCTTTTTATTGAAATTCTCATTTTGGCTTTTAACATCACAAAAGACCCTTAATCCTCTAACTTAAAATCTTTTCTAAGGATTATATTTTTATGTTTGTTTCCCTGCAAATTATGCTGAAGTGATTTTGTGCCAATGAAGCTTATCAAAAACTGGTAGGAGTGCATGATGTCACCATGGCTGTTTAATTTGCTTAAGGATTGGATGGTGAGGGAAGTAAACAAGTCTCAGGAGCAGGTATGCTGTCTGTTGAGGTAACGAGGCCTGAGAGGTAAGCTGCTTGCTGATAACATGGCACTGGTGGCAGAAGTTGTTTAGATACATGGAGAGTGAATGAAGACAGGATAACAAAAAGAGTACATGTGTTATACGTAGAGGGGACTCAGAGAAGGCGTAGACCAAATTGGAGATAGTGGGATGGATTGAATAAGATTGTGAATGCTCTGGACAGGAAGGTGAAAGGTGAGCACAGGACTGATACAAAAACTATTAAAAAGGAGAACTTAGGATAAGACTATGTCAGGAGTTTCAAATTAGTAAAACAACTCTGATGGACACTCCACTTCATCTTCACCTATGCAGCAAAAACTCAAGCCTTTCATTACATAATAATTTTTTTGGCCTCTCTCTCTCTCTCTCTCTCTCTCTCTCTCTCTCTCTCTCTCTCTCTCTCTCTCTCTCTCTCTCTCTCTCTCATATGTGTGTGTGTGTGTGTGTGTGTGTGTGTGTGTGTGTGTGTGTGTGAAGTATTGGAGAGAATGAAATAGGAGAAGAATGCCTTTTGGCAAAATGTTAAAAGCAGTAGACAGAAGTTGTAGGTAGGAACATTAGCCAGGAGCATTAAGCAGAAGCAGTAGATAGGAATATTAGGTGGGGGCATCAGGTTGTAGCAGTAGGCTGGTACATCAAGCAGGAGTGTTTGGTAGACACAACATATAGAAGTAGTCAGAAGGAACATCAGGTTAGAACCTCTGAAAACACTGTGTAAAAGTTGCACCCTGCCTGTGGCCTGTTAAGGGTGAGGCACTATAGGCTAAGAAGCAGCACTGGAGTTCACCAGTTATGGAGACTCTTTTTGTCTTGGCCACCCCCTTGTGGAAGTTTCTGAAGGGAACAGGCATCAGAGATATTGATAGACAGATGGATAGGAAATTAGGTGCATTGGTTAATGTTAGTAACCCTCTATGTTGGTCGTCAGATGACATCTATAGCACCGAGAGGGTTAAGAGGAACTTCAGCATCTTTATCGGTGATTATACAAACTGTAGCACTGTATTGCATAGTTAATCAATTCACATGTGGTAATACGGAGGGTATGGTTGAAAGAGCAGAAGAGGATGTGCTGAGTTAGTTTGAACATATGGAGAATATGACAAAGAGGATGGATGTGTGTCAAAAGTGGAGGGGAAAAGGAAAAAGGGGAGACCAAACAGATGGAAGATGGAGTGAAAAAGATTTTGCAAGGTCAGGCCCAAACATGCAGGAGGGTGAAAGATGTGCACAGGATAGACCAAACTGGAACAATTTGGTATACAGGAACTGACATACTGTCAACTGACTGAACCTGGGAGAGTGAAACTAACTGTGGAAACTATGCAAAGCTCTGTAGGGCCAAGTTGTGGATAGGTGTTGTTTCAATGCACTCTGCACATGATATTAAGAAAATGGATGTGAGCAAATTAGGCCTGTCTTCATCTGTTCCTTGTGCTACCTCACTAATTTGGGAAAGTGCCAACAAGTATAAAAGAATGAAATGAAAGAAAGAACTAGTTGTTCTTTTCTTTCTTTAATGTTATTTCCATCCAATTCATGTGAGAGCAGTAAGTAGCAATCCACATAAATTCAACTATAGTCCTACCACTACAAACTGTATAAGTACAGCTGGAGTTCCACAGGGGCCGGCCAAAAATCTATCTACCATAAGGTTCTCTTTCAAAAGCCTAGTCTTAAAAGTCACACCCACCTCCAACGCAGCCTCTATTAATGCACTTTTTTACAATTCTCCACACCTACATAAGCTCTCTACTGTACCATTTATATCTAATATTTCTTGAAGTTTCTTTCCCCAACCTCCTGACATTCACCCTCCTCATGGCCATCTAGAATAAAAGGAAAAATCTGCATATCATTACCATACAATCTTGCAAGCCACATCTAACCATTTCAGAGACCTACAGTGTGGTTTCATAGACCTACAGTGTGGTTTCAGAAGTGGTAGAGGACGTGTGGATCAGGTGTTTGCTTTGAAGAATTATTTTATTCTATTATACTTTGTCGCTGTCTCCCGCGTTTGCGAGGTAGCGCAAGGAAACAGACGAAAGAAATGGCCCAACCCCCCCCATACACATGTATATACATACGTCCACACACGCAAATATACATACCTACACAGCTTTCCATGGTTTACCCCAGACGCTTCACATGCCCTGCTTCAATCCACTGACAGCACGTCAACCCCGGTATACCACATCGCTCCAATTCACTCTATTCCTTGCCCTCCTTTCACCCTCCTGCATGTTCAGGCCCCGATCACACAAAATCTTTTTCACTCCATCTTTCCACCTCCAATTTGGTCTCCCTCTTCTCCTTGTTCCCTCCACCTCCGACACATATATCCTCTTGGTCAATCTTTCCTCACTCATCCTCTCCATGTGCCCAAACCACTTCAAAACACCCTCTTCTGCTCTCTCAACCACGCTCTTTTTATTTCCACACATCTCTCTTACCCTTACGTTACTCACTCGATCAAACCACCTCACACCACTCATTGTCCTCAAACATCTCATTTCCAGCACATCCATCCTCCTGCGCACAACTCTATCCATAGCCCACACCTCGCAACCATACAACATTGTTAGAACCACTATTCCTTCAAACATACCCATTTTTGCTTTCCGAGATAATGTTCTCGACTTCCACACATTCTTCAAGGCCCCCAGGATTTTCGCCCCCTCCCCCACCCTATGATCCACTTCCGCTTCCATGGTTCCATCCACTGCCAGATCAACTCCCAGATATCTAAAACACTTCACTTCCTCCAGTTTTTCTCCATTCAAACTCACCTCCCAATTGACTTGACCCTCAACCCTACTGTACCTAATAACCTTGCTCTTATTCACATTTACTCTTAACTTTCTTCTTCCACACACTTTTCCAAACTCAGTCACCAGCTTCTGCAGTTTCTCACATGAATCAGCCACCAGCGCTGTATCATCAGCGAACAACAACTGACTCACTTCCCAAGCTCTCTCATCCCCAACAGACTTCATCCTTGCCCCTCTTTCCAAAACTCTTGCATTTACCTCCCTAACAACCCCATCCATAAACAAATTAAACAACCATGGA
Organism: Panulirus ornatus; assembly: GCF_036320965.1. NCBI lineage: Eukaryota > Metazoa > Arthropoda > Malacostraca > Decapoda > Palinuridae > Panulirus > Panulirus ornatus. The sequence goes on from NC_092225.1 coordinate 31,674,018, forward strand.
GACATCACACACCCCTGCCGCAAACCTACATTCACTGAGAACCAATCACTTTCCTCTCTTCCTACACGTATGTGAGAAATACTTAGAAAAGCAAATGGATTTGTATATAGCATTTATGGATCTGGAGAAGGCATATGATAGAGTTGATAGAGATGCTCTGTGGAAGGTATTAAGAATATATGGTGTGGGAGGCAAGTTGTTAGAAGCAGTGAAAAGTTTTTATCGAGGATGTAAGGCATGTGTACGTGTAGGAAGAGAGGAAAGTGATTGGTTCTCAGTGAATGTAGGTTTGCGGCAGGGGTGTGTGATGTCTCCATGGTTGTTTAATTTGTTTATGGATGGGGTTGTTAGGGAGGTGAATGCAAGAGTTTTGGAAAGAGGGGCAAGGATGAAGTCTGTTGGGGATGAGAGAGCTTGGGAAGTGAGTCAGTTGTTGTTCGCTGATGATACAGCGCTGGTGGCTGATTCATGTGAGAAACTGCAGAAGCTGGTGACTGAGTTTGGTAAAGTGTGTGAAAGAAGAAAGTTAAGAGTAAATGTGAATAAGAGCAAGGATATTAGGTACAGTAGGGTTGAGGGTCAAGTCAATTGGGAGGTGAGTTTAAATGGAGAAAAACTGGAGGAAGTGAAGTGTTTTAGATATCTGGGAGTGGATCTGGCAGCGGATGGAACCATGGAAGCGGAAGTGGATCATAGGGTGGGGGAGGGGGTGAAAATTCTGGGAGCCTTGAAGAATGTGTGGAAGTCGAGAACATTATCTCGGAAAGCAAAAATGGGTATGTTTGAAGAAATAGTGGTTCCAACAATGTTGTATGGTTGCGAGGTGTGGGCTATGGATAGAGTTGTGCGCAGGAGGATGGATGTGCTGGAAATGAGATGTTTGAGGACAATGCGTGGTGTGAGGTGGTTTGATCGAGTAAGTAACGTAAGGGTAAGAGAGATGTGTGGAAATAAAAAGAGCGTGGTTGAGAGAGCAGAAGAGGGTGTTTTGAAATGGTTCGGGCACATGGAGAGAATGAGTGAGGAAAGATTGACCAAGAGGATATATGTGTCGGAGGTGGAGGGAACGAGGAGAAGTGGGAGACCAAATTGGAGGTGGAAAGATGGAGTGAAAAAGATTTTGTGTGATCAGGGCCTGAACAGGCAGGAGGGTGAAAGGAGGGCAAGGAATAGAGTGAATTGGAGCGATGTGGTATACCAGGGTTGACGTGCTGTCAGTGGATTGAATCAAGGCATGTGAAGCGTCTGGGGTAAACCATGGAAAGCTGTGTAGGTATGTATATTTGCGTGTGTGGACGTATGTATATACATGTGTATGGGGGTGGGTTGGGCCATTTCTTTCGTCTGTTTCCTTGCGCTACCTCGCAAACGCGGGAGACAGCGACAAAGCAAAAAAAAAAAAAAAAAAAAAAAAAAAAAAAATATTTGCTGAATGATACGCAGTAATAAATGAAGCATGTAAAACTACCCTCAAAGGAGTTATCTAATACAGTAATAACATATACAAACTTTCATTTGTACCGGAGTCCTCTTGTGACTTTGCAGAATCTTCATCTGCAACAACTGCATGTTCTCTTTCCTTTACTTTTCTGGGACGATAGTCCTTCAAAATTGCTGTCAATAAAAAAAAATAATTCAAGGTCAAAATACATTTCTGTACTGCAAGGAGATACAGTAGAAGAGTACTGGAGGGAAGGAAATGAAGGAAGAATGCATAAAATGGTGAATGTGCAGGAGGCAAGTAAGGACAAAGTTAATCAGAGACTCTTTTGCCATGGCCACTCCCTTGATGAGAGTTTCCCGAGGGAATAGGTGTCGGGTATATAGATAGACAGAAGTTTGCCTACGTAGTATTCTATCTATAATGCCATACATTACCAACTACTTCCTCATATATCCATCCTTCTTACCAATATGTAAAGTACTAGAACTTTATCCATTCATTTCAGCAAAGCTCTGCTGAAGAGGTATTTTCATCATTTTCTCCTTCATACTTATTCATCATTTCCCGCATTAGCAAGGTAGTACCAAGAACAGATGAAGGAAAGGCCTCTTTTGCTTACACTTGTTTTTTTGCAGTCATGTGCGGTGCAGAAAACCACAGCCCTATCCACAACCAAACCCCACAGACATTTCTGTGGATTCCCCTAGCTGCTTCACATGCCCAGGTCCAGTCCACTGACAGCTTGTCACCCCCTGTATACCACATCACTCCCATTCATTCTATCCTATGTGTGCATTTTACCCTCCTGTACATTCAGGCCCTGGGCACTCAAAATCTTTTTCATTCTATTTGTCCATCTCTATTTTTCTTTCCTATTCACCATTTCCCGTGTTAGTGAGGTAGCGTTAAGAACAGAGGACTGGGCCTTTGAGGGAATATCCTCACCTGGCCCCCTTCTCTGTTCCTTCTTTTGGAAAATTAAAAAAAAAAAAAATGAGAGGGGAGGATTTCCAGCCCCCCACTCCCTCCCCTTTTAGTCGCCTTGTAAGACACGCAGGGAATACGTGGGAAGTATTCTTTCTCCCCTATCCCCATCTCTAATTTGGTTTATCTCTTTTCCTTCTCCCCTCCACCTTCTAAGATATATGTCCTTTTTGTCAAACTCTCCTCACATTTTCTTTCCATGTATCCAAACTATCTCAGCACACCTGTGTGAGTACTAAATAACTGTGACAATATCATCTCACTAATTATGAGGGAGCAGTCTGAAACCGTTAGATTATCTGAACCAAGAAAATAAGAGGACAATAAATGTAAGTAAAGTAATTGGTAAAATTACTCTAGACAGCAGACCACTAAAGGCAATCAAATTATACCTGCTTATCACATAATAAACTTATCATTTCACCCTTTTATACAATTTGATATTATGCCTGAAATGGATCTAAATAAGGGAGAATATCAAGACCTGGCAACTCTAACAAGTCAAGAGGAAGGGATAAAACATGTAACACCAGAGAACCAGAGTTGGAGTTGTTGGTTGAAATAATGGAAAACAAATCAGATATTAAAGCAATCGGAGGCAGAAGTACAGAAATTCAAAAATAAACTCTAAAGAACTCCTCCTAGTATCATTAGATGTGTTCAAGGGATTGCCCATTACCATGTAAATTTTGCAAACATACCATTACTTTCACTAGAAGTTTTGCATGTCAACTGAGATGGACGCCAGGCATGTACACTATTTTCATCTGCAAAGCTATAGAGCAAGTCAGGATCATCTGGGCTAAACTCAACACGGAACACTCTTGAAGTATGTCCCCCATAGTTAACCAATGGCTTTCCTGTGGGAGTAAAACTATGAATTGTAACATGAAAAATGTTAAAGGACTTAGAATCACACCAATCAAGTCTTACAAACAGTCAGCCTCCATGCTAAATTGGGATGACTGTTCTGAAATGAACTACAATAACTCTAGAAACATTTTAACCTTTTAGTGCTATACACAGATATATCTGCTATGATGCTCATACACAACTGAAGTGGGAAGCAAGTTTACCCTATTGCCTCACACAAACTTCTACCATGACATGTGGGAATACCCTCACATCCTTGAAAGCCCTATCACCATGACATGTGGGAATACCCTCACATCCTTGAAAGCCCCATCACATCTTGTGTGCTGCCATCTGTGAGCAACATTGTAACCAGTGGGAGTGTTAACAATTAGTCAGTTGTTTGCTCACATGGTAAGTAGCTCAGTGTTTTGAGGTTGAGGGTAATTTCACTGATGTAATACTGTTTTTTAATGTTATACCTAACATAAGTATTTAGTATTACAGTCCCTATCACTGATATACTAATAAAACACAAGTTTCATAACTAGGGGGTAAAATGAATGACAAGGCAGTGTTCATCATTCTTCACTCTTTTTCTGTTCAGAGTTCATGTGTGCAACATTTAAGCCTGATTCTTTATTTCTTTTAGGCAAATTAAAGATGCCATATTATCCTGATATTCCTAAGCATGTTTTATATCTATTAAAGGCATCGATAGGCCAGAAATTTTTCAGAGCTCAACGTATGCCAGCATTGAGAGTTTGTTTACTCTCAATCAGCTAACTAATTACACAGTGAGTGAGTGGCCATTCAACTCTTGAGTTTTAACTCCAATGTTCTGAGCATTATATTACTGATTAATTAGTCAACTATCAATTGATATCTATGTAACTATTATGCTGTATATTTCATTTTAAGCTGATGTAAGCCAGGGGTTACAGAGTAAGCTGCTAAACAGTGCTTTTATGTTCATGTTTCAGCATTAACAACTCTCATGTGGCATTGAAAAATTAAAACATCTTTTTTTATCTATTTTCCAAAAAGTTCTTCAGTGGGGGTATAACTAATATATGGGTTAACAAGATTTGAGTTAAACAAAGGGAGAGAAAAAGCCATCTAAACTGCTGTGAATTATGAATTATTACCAATGAAAACTAAGAATATTTATTCATTTTGCTTTGTCGCTGTCTCCCACGTTAGTGAGGTAGCGCAAGGAAACAGACGAAAGAATGGCCCAACCCACCCACATACACATGTATATACATACACATCCACACACGCACATATACATACCTATACATCTCAACGTATGCATACATATACACACACACGGACATATAAATATATACACATGTACATAATTCATACTGTCTGCCCTTACTAATTCCCATCACCACCCCACCACACATGAAATAACAACCCCCTCCCCCCTCATGTGTGCGAGGTAGCGCTAGGAAAATACAATAAAGGCCACATTCGTTCACACTCAGTCTCTAGCTGTCATGTAATAATGCACCGAACCCACAGCTCCCTTTCCACATCCAGGCCCCACACAACTTTCCATGGTTTACCCCAGACGCTTCACATGCCCTGGTTCAATCCATTGACAGCATGTCGACCCCGGTATACCACATCGTTCCAATTCACTCTATTCCTTGCACGCCTTTCACCCTCCTGCATGTTCAGGCCCCGATCACCTAAAATCTTTTTCACTCCATCCTTCCACCTCCAATTTGGTCTCCCACTAAGAAATCTTTAGTATTTATCTATATGATAAAGACTCACCTGTTTTGGTGTCCCATAACTGAACAGTATGATCATAAGAGGCTGAGGCAAGAATCTCATCCTTATGTGGTGACCACGCCAACCAAACTACTCGAGACTCGTGACTACACAACTCTTGTGTTGCTTGAGTTATTACATTGACAGTTGACTTTCCTAAACAGGAATAAGGAGAAAAGTCATTACATCTTCCCAATACAAAAACTTTCATTAAATCCACAATACATCTAAACGTATTCCATACACCCATTTCATACATTGCAAGGAAGATGAATGCAGAAAAGATTTTGGAATCCAAATCTATACAAAACTAATCCTTCATACAGTAGTATAATCAAGGTTATGTTCAAGGCCCTTACAGGCCTAATATTTGGCACTCCTGTCTCACACATGCAGACAGAAAACTTATACACGATATATAAAATGAGCATAAAACACCTTAGAAAATAATTATAATTCATAATTATGGGATAAAATAGGTAAATATATGATGGGTGCAATCAGTGCACCATAATTTTGCATTACCTAATGATCTACTGAAAATCTTACAAGATGAGAGGAGTACTCAAATTTTTCTCATTTTTCATTTACTTTTTGCTATGTAAACATAATATATATATATCTGTTCATAAAGAATACTTATTTTCTTGTAGACAAAATCTTTTTGTGACTATTAAAGATGTAGGACAAGCTTCCAGAGTCTGAGGACTAACATGACACAATATTATCATACATACAGTACATCTGACATGATAAAAAAAATTTCAGCTACTATCTGTAAAAGTGACAATAATAGTAATCATAAATATGTATTCTTATCAAATTATAACCAACAAAGGACCAATTTAAATGAAAGAACCCTGCTGTTACCCAGGACCTTCCTGAAACATTCCTGCAGACCATAGTGGCACTACTTCTAATACAAGGGAAATGTAGACTCCTTGGGAATGAATGGTTTTTTGACGAGACAAGATTCCCAAACATTCAGCCTTATCAAAGGTGATTTTTCACTTGCAGTGTAACCTCAACCTAGAGGACTTTAGAAACACCTATAAGAGTATATGTATACACATATATATGTAGAAAATCACAACAAACTTGAGACCTCCTAAATGCACAAAACACTGCTAGGAAAAGAAAACATGAGAATCCTGAGTGCTTTGTGTATTATCACATCTTCAGAGGACTAGTTACAGAGCTCTGTAACTTGTCCTCTGAAATTATGGTAATACATAAAAGTGCTAAGGATTCTTATGTTTCCTTTTCCTATAGGTGTTTCTGCATTATTTTTCACATTTATAACTTAGTTGCTGTCTCCTGCATTAGCGAGGCAGTGCAAGGAAACAGATGAAAGAATGGCCCAACCCACCTACATACACATGTATATACATAAACACCCACACATGCACCTATACGTATCTATACATTTCAACATATGCAGACATATACATATATATACATGTACATATTCATACTTTCTGCCTTCATCCATTCCTGTCACCAACCCACCACACATGAAACATCACCCCAGTCCCCCCGCGCGAACACGAGGTAGTGCTAGAAAAAGACAACAAAGGCCACATTCGTTCACACTCAGTCTCTAGCTGTCATGTGTAATGCACCAAAACCACAGCTCCCTTTCCACATCTTGGCTCCACAAAGCTTTCCATGGTTTACCTCTGACATTTCACATGACCTGGTTCAGTCCAAAGACAGCACGTTGACCCTGGTATACCACAACGTTCCACTCCACTCTATTCCTTGCACACCTCTCACCCTCCTGCATGTTCAAGCCTCGATCGCTCAAAATCTTTATCTCTCCATCCTTCTACCTTCAATTTGGTCTCCTACTTCTTGTTCCCTTCACCTCTAACATGCATATCCTCTTTGTCAGTCTTTCCTCACTCATTCTCTCTATATGTCCAAACCATTTCAACACACCCTCTTCTGCTCTCACAACCACACTGTTTTTATTTTCCACACATCTCTCTTACACTTTCTTTACTTACTCGATGAAACCACCTCACACCACATATTGTACTCAAACATTTCGTTTCTAGCACTTCCACCCTCCTCTGTACAACCCTATCTATAGCTTATGCCTCACAACCATATAATACTGTTGGAGCTACTATTCCTTCAGACATACCCATTTTCGCTCTCCGAATTAGTGTTCTCTCCTTCCACACAAGACAGAGCCTTAGAGGGAAAGATCTTCACCTGGCTCCTTGTTCTGTTCTTTCTTTTGGAAAGTTACATGGGAAGGGAGGATTTCCAGCCATCCACTCCCACCCCTCTTAGTCAATCTTTTATTACCACACCTCTCTCTTACCCTTTCATGACTTACTGAAAACACCACCTTACATCACATGTTGTCCTCAGAACATTATATTTTCAACACATCCCATCTTCTTTGCACATCCTCATCTATAGCCTATGCCTCACATCTATATACTATTGTTGGGAATACTATTCCTTCAAACACCCATTTCTGCCATCAATAATGTGCCTTGTAATATTACCACATCAGAGTATACCTTAGAAGTCCAATGACATATGAATAAAGCAAAAGAGCTAAAATAAACTCAGCTCCCTTGTCAGGAGGGAAAAATAATATCTATTCATACCATTAAAAAACTTCTCCAGGTGGAAAATGTAGATTTTACTCTCATTTGAGCCAACAGCTAAGATATATGACAAGCAGGTATCAGTAGGTGGCTGCCAAAGAAGATGCTGAACAGCCTTTCTCACAACTGCCAGTGTTACCATCAACTCCATGTCAGAACTCCGATAAACTCGAACTTGTCTGAAAAAATGCATAATCTTATTCTATGAATGTAAGTTTTGAGAATCAAAAAACCCTTCCTCTTCAAGGCAATGTCCCATATTCTATGAATGTAAGTTTTGAGAATCAAAAAACCCTTCCTCTTCAAGGCAATGTCCCAGGAGCACAAGAGGTTCTCAGGACCAGCAAGGCAGGATAAGAAAGCAAGAAAAAAGCCCAAGGGACAGCGCCTTGGAATGAGTTTCACAACCTACATATCTCTCTTCTCCTCTCCTCTGAAGGTATTTGATGATAATTTTTGTTCTTAGGTTTAGCTGTCTCCTCTGAAAGTTTTTCTCTAAACACTCCCTCTTCATATCATTACTAAAAACAAAAAGGTAATTAGGTAGTGATTACAAGAAAGGAAAAAACTTTCAGACAAGATAACTGAACCCAAAAGCAAATATAAATACCTTCAATGTTGATTCAAAGGCACACTGGAATCTGTCTCCCCTGAAGGAGGAATGATGACAAGAGGAGTAGTACTAAATTCAATACAGGCAATCTGCAGAATGATGGTTCACATTAAGACATTTCACAATTGCAACATCCACAAATTTGAGTAAAAACTCTTACAACAATGGTAAGTTTTTACAATAACAACAGAAAGGAAGAAAATTCTTGTTCTTTATTTAATATTCTTCTTAACTGTTAATGAAATATTTAAGTTGTGTGGGATGCAAAGTGAAACACATTCTGCCTCGCAACCATACAACATTGTTGGAACCACTATTCCTTCAAACATACCCATTTTTGCTTTCCGAGATAATGTTCTCGACTTCCACACATTCTTCAAGGCTCCCAGAATTTTCGCCCCCTCCCCCACCCTATGATCCACTTCTGCTTCCATGGTTCCATCCGCTGCCAGATCCACTCCCAGATATCTAAAACACTTCACTTCCTCCAGTTTTTCTCCATTTAAACTCACCTCCCAATTGACTTGACCCTCAACCCTACTGTACCTAATAACCTTGCTCTTATTCACATTTACTCTTAACTTTCTTCTTTCACACACTTTACCAAACTCAGTCACCAGCTTCTGCAGTTTCTCACATGAATCAGCCACCAGCGCTGTATCAACAGCGAACAACAACTGACTCACTTCCCAAGCTCTCTCATCCCCAACAGACTTCATACTTGCCCCTCTTTCCAAGACTCTTGCATTTACCTCCCTAACAACCCCATCCATAAACAAATTAAACAACCATGGAGACATCACACACCCCTGCCGCAAACCTACATTCACTGAGAACCAATCACTTTCCTCTCTTCCTACACGTACACATGCCTTACATCCTCGATAAAAACCTTTCACTGCTTCTAACAACTTGCCTCCCACACCATATATTCTTAATACCTTCCACAGAGCATCTCTATCAACTCTATCATATGCCTTCTCCAGATCCATAAATGCTACATACAAATCCATTTGCTTTTCTAAGTATTTCTCACATACATTCTTCAAAGCAAACACCTGATCCACACATCCTCTACCACTTCTGAAACCACACTGCTCTTCCCCAATCTGATGCTCTGTACATGCCTTCACCCTCTCAATCAATACCCTCCCATATAATTTACCAGGAATACTCAACAAACTTATACCTCTGTAATTTGAGCACTCACTCTTATCCCCTTTGCCTTTGTACAATGGCACTATGCACGCATTCCGCCAATCCTCAGGCACCTCACCATGAGTCATACACACATTAAATAACCTTACCAACCAGTCAACAACACAGTCACCCCCTTTTTTAATAAATTCCACTGCAATACCATCCAAACCTGCTGCCTTGCCGGCTTTCATCTTCCGCAAAGCTTTTACTACCTCTTCTCTGTTTACCAAATCATTTTCCCTAACCCTCTCACTTTGCACACCACCTCGACCCAAACACCCTATATCTGCCACTCTGTCATCAGACACATTCAATAAACCTTCAAAATACTCATTCCATCTCCTTCTCACATCACCACTACTTGTTATCACCTCCCCATTTACGCCCTTCACTGAAGTTCCCATTTGCTCCCTTGTCTTACGCACCCTATTTACCTCCCTCCAGAACATCTTTTTATTCTCCCTAAAATTTACTGATAGTCTCTCACCCCAACTCTCATTTGCCCTTTTTTTCACCTCTCGCACCTTTCTCTTGACCTCCTGTCTCTTTCTTTTATACTTCTCCCACTCAATTGCATTTTTTCCCTGCAAAAATCATCCAAATGCCTCTCTCTTCTCTTTCACTAATACTCTTACTTCTTCATCCCACCACTCACTACCCTTTCTAAGCAGCCCACCTCCCACTCTTCTCATGCCACAAGCATCTTTTGCGCAATCCATCACTGATTCCCTAAATACATCCCATTCCTCCCCCACTCCCCTTACTTCCATTGTTCTCACCTTTTTCCATTCTGTACACAGTCTCTCCTGATACTTCCTCACACAGGTCTCCTTCCCAAGCTCACTTACTCTCACCACCTTCTTCACCCCAACATTCACTCTTCTTTTCTGAAAACCCATACTAATCTTCACCTTAGCCTCCACAAGATAATGATCAGACATCCCTCCAGTTGCACCTCTCAGCACATTGACATCCAAAAGTCTCTCTTTCGCACGCCTGTCAATTAACACGTAATCCAATAACGCTCTCTGGCCATCTCTCCTACTTACATAAGTATACTTATGTATATCTCGCTTTTTAAACCAGGTATTCCCAATCATCAGTCCTTTTTCAGCACATAAATCTGCAAGCTCTTCACCATTTCCATTTACAACACTGAACACCCCATGCATACCAATTATTCCCTCAACTGCCACATTACTCACCTTTGCATTCAAATCACCCATCACTATAACCCGGTCTCGTGCATCAAAACCGCTAACACACTCATTTAGCTGCTCCCAAAACACTTGCCTCTCATGATCTTTCTTCTCATGCCCAGGTGCATATGCACCAATAATCACCCACCTCTTTCCATCAACTTTCAATTTTACCCATATTAATCGAGAATTTACTTTCTTACATTCTATCACATACTCCCACAACTCCTGTTTCAGGAGTATTGCTACTCCTTCCCTTGCTCTTGTCCTCTCACTAACCCCTGACTTCACTCCCCAGACATTTCCAAACCACTCTTCCCCTTTACCCTTGAGCTTCGTTTCACTCAGAGCCAAAACATCCAGGTTCCTTTCCTCAAACATACTACCTATCTCTCCTTTTTTCACATCTTGGTTACATCCACACACATTTAGGCACCCCACTCTGAGCCTTCGAGGAGGATGAGCACTCCCCGCGTGACTCCTTCTTCTGTTTCCCATTTTAGACATACATTACATTAAATAACCTTACCAACCAGTCAACAATACAGTCACCCCCTGAAGTATCCCAACATAATTATCAAAGGAAAAAAATCTTATAATTAAAAAAAATCTGAGTTTTTCATATCAGTTGCACTACAAGCCCTAACATGCTATCATTTAAGCCTGTATCCTATTACTCAAATGTAAATGCAAAATATCACAACCTGGGTCATCACAAATCAGGGGCTCCTGATAAAATGTGGAAATTACCATTATGTTCCATCATGGATCAGTAATGCACCACTATCATCCCACTATGCTCTCATCTTATATAATGCATTACTAATAAGAACATTAAACCAGCCCTTGCCTGAAATGCTATGCTCCCCAAAAAAATGGAAATAAGACAGGACGTGTAGAAAGAAAGTATGCACCAATTGCTTGATTATGAAACAATCAAGGACTCCAGCTATACTTGTTTATTCAAAATGGATAATGAGAAAACTCAAAACATACAAAACCTTAAAAAACCCACCCATCCTGTGATCCAACTGCTATATACTTGTAGTCATGGCTGAAGGAGAACTCTGTTATATCCTTGGGAGCTTTCCTATTTTCTGATTCTGGGATCAGTGTCTGAAGGCAAATTGGGTCTGAAAATGAATTGATGAAATAAGTGGTAATAATGTAAATTCATTTATGTTTAATTACTTTTCAGACTTAATCTCCATTCCCTGCGCCAGCAAGATAGAGCATAGAACAGAGGAATTGAGGCCTCATCCACTTCCTAGCTGTCATGTGTAATGCAATGAAGCCATAGCGCCCTATCCACAAATAGAACCACCAACCACAGACCTTTCTATGGTTTACCCCAGGCACTTCACATGCCCTGATTCAGGCCAAAGACAGCACACTGACCCTAGTATATCACATCTTTCCAATTCACTCTATCCCATACATGCCTTGCACCCTCCTGCATGTTAAGGCCCCAATCACTCAAAATATTTTTCATTCCATCCTTCCATCTCCAATTTGGTCTCCCCATTCTCCTTGCTCCTTCCACTTCTGACATATATCTTCCAACCTTTCCTCACTCATTCTCTACGTATGTCCAAACCAATTCAGCACAACCTCTTCTGCTCTCTCAACCACACTCTTTTTATTACCACACATCCCTCTTATATTACCACACATCTCTCTTACTCTTTCATTACTTAGTCATCTCTCTTACTCTTTTGTTACTTACTCAATCAAACCACTTCACACCACAAATTGTCGTCAAACATTCCATTTTCAGTGTAACCACCCTCCTATAGCCCATGCCTCGCATTCATATAATATTGTTGGGACCACTAATCCTTTAAACAGTTCCTCTCATCCCAAATTTTCCTGTATACACTGAAAAGCTTGTTCTCCATGTTTCCTTATCACTATGAAAATTCAGATTTCCAGGTCCACCCATCATAATTGAAATCTCCCATTACCAAAACTTTATGATCTGTGACAAGTTATTGTTTTACAGCATCATGTACCATCCTGACTGCTGCTTCATAGCTATCATTGTATTTCTGCTTTGAATTGCTGCAATCTTTTGGAGGATCATATAATATCAAAACCACTATGCACTTCTTCCTAACAGTTAATCTTCCCATTATGTATCATCCATGTGTGGATGCGTATACACACAGAAGTAAACACATGGTGCATATATACAAGACAGAGACAGAGCAACACAAGCATAAAATTCTCCAAACAAGGCACAAACAGTAATCAAACAGAAATAACAAACCCAGGCTAGCTAGCAAGCAAGAAGAAACCATGCAGTGCTCCCTGTATTTTCATGATAGAGTCTGCAAAGGAGGGTTTAGCAGTGTCAAGTGATAGGCTACTTGGGGAACAAGTTTGAATGGAGAAAAATTGTTAAAGTGTTTTAGAAACATGGAAGTGGAGGTGACTCAAAGGGTGAGATAGTGGGAGAGGGTTCTAGGAATACTGAGGATTATAAGGAAAGAGAGGTCACTATCTGGGAGGTTCAAAAATGGGCATGTTTGATGCAATAGTAGTCCCAGTAATGTTCTAAGTATGTGATAGGAAGGGGCTATAGATAAAAATGTACAGGAGAGGGTATATCTGTAGGGAATGAAATGTTTGAGGTCAATATGTGGTATGATAGCATTGGTCTTATTCATTCAATCCTAGGTAATGATAGGGCGAGAAAGGTGAGGTAATAAAAAAAATATGACTGAGGCAGCTGATGGTATGCAGAAATAGTTTAGACATACAGAGAGAATGAGTGGGGAGAGGTTCCCACAGAGGATATAAGTATCAGAAGTGAAGAGGTCAAAGAGATAGGGGAGACCAAACTGGAGATGGAAGGATAAAAAGAAAAAGATTATGAGTGCTCAAGGCCTGAACATGGAGGAAGGTGAAAGGCATGCATGGGTTACGAGTGAAATGGACTGCTCTGGTATACAGGTAACAATGTTTTGTCAATGGACTGAACTATGGCAAGTGAAGCTGCCAGGGGAATCACAGAAAGAACTGTGGTGCATGGTTGTTGACAGGGGGCTGTGGTTTTGGTGCATTACAAATGACAGTGAGAGAACAGTGACAGTGAAGCTTTTCTTCACTTGTTCCTAGTTCTACCTCAATAACATGTGTAATGGTGAAAGAAAGAAAAAATATGGAAAGAACAAGTGAGAAGAAGTTGACATACAGGGTATACATAGAAGAAGTGGAGGAAACAAAGATAAGGGGTATACTGAATTAAAGATGGAAGGAGTGGAAAAGGTTCTGAGTGCTTAGGGCCTGAACATGAAGTAGGGTGTAAAGCTTGCATGGGATACAATGAACTGAGTGATGTGGCAAATAGAGGTGACTGAACCATGGCATATGAAGTGGTCAGGAGAATCCACAGAAAGGTCTGTTGGGCATCGTTGTGGATAAGGTACTGTGGTTTTGGTATATTACATATGAAAGCTACACTGTGGTTTTGGTATATTACATATGAAAGCTACAGAGTGGATGTGAATGAATGAGGCCATGTATTTGTCCAGTCCTGAAGCAAGCTAACACTGGAAAAATGAACATGAATAGTTGCTTAGATTGCCTTCATTTCTGAAGGAGAGAGAGCTGAGATACCAAAAACATAATTTCAATCTTGGGAAGCTATGCTTATATATGCTGTTAGAAAACATTTTGCAGAAATTTTCCCCATGTATGCCTGGCAAATGTGAAAAATTTCACTGACATATGAATAGGTAAATATAAAAAACTCAAGGTAAACTGATTAAAGAAAATAAGAGCAACAAATTCAACATACCTGCCATGGGATCAGATGAAGTACGAATTACAATTTCACGATCACCAAATGAGTATGCACACCAAACATTCAATAGTCCTGGAAAAAAGTCATAAAATACTAATCATATCACTAAAAACTTATCTGTTTCTAATATGTTACCACTGCTATAAACTTATACTATGCACAAACAGTGCGATGAGTAGAGTAACAAGAAAGAAAATAGTACAAGATACAAGAATTCTAAAAAGAGACTCGAAGTTTGGAATGGTTCCAGAAAAAAATGCATAGAGAGATATCTTACTTTTCTCTATCTGTTCCTCCTTTAAGAAACTGAAATACATAAAGGGGGAGGGTTTCAGTTCCCACTCCCATCCCCTTTAGTCACTTTCTACGACATGCAGGGAATAAGGAAGTGCCCTTTCTTTGTCTGTTCCTGGTGATACCTTGCTAATGCAGGAAACAGCAATCAAGTATGCCGAAAAAACTTACTTTCCTGCTCTAGGAGTCCCTTCTATCCTTATGAGGCTCCTGTAGCATTCAGGATGCTGGCCATGTCCACCATTTGGGACCACAACTCATAAGGTGTTGTGATGTTATAAGCAGGAAGTGTAGGGCAACTGAGTAGTAAGAGCTGTGTTTTTTATGGTAGATACATAATGGACATGTGGGGTCTATAGATATGTTCAAACAGTGGTTGTAGTGCTGTTGCAATCACTTGATTGGTGTTACTGGTCTTTGCCTACTCAAGGTTACACTGCAAGAGAAAAGTCACTTTGGCAAGGCTGCATCACTGAGAGTACAGTCTCATCAAAGAACTTCTCATTCCAAAGGAGTTCACTTTTCCCTGTTACTGAAAGTCAGGCAACATTGGTCTGCAGTAGTCTTTAGAAAGAAGTTGTAGGTAACACCAGGACTTTCATAGACTATGGTCCTGAGATGATCAGAAATAATTTTTTTCATACTTGATTGGTTTCCTGCATTAGCAAAGTAGCACCAGACAAACAAAGGCTGTATTCTCTCTCATCCTTTCTCTAGCTGTCATGTGCAATGCACCAAAACCACAACTCCCAATCAACAGCTAGGCTCCACAGCCCTTTCTGTAGTTTACCCATTTGCTTCAAATGCTCTGGTTCAGTCCACTGATGGCACAACCACCCCTGTATAGTACATCGTTCCCATTCACTCTATCCTGTGCAAACATTTCATCCTCCTGCATGTTCAAGTCCCAATCTCTCAAAATCATTTTCAATCCATCCTTCCATCTCCAAATCAGGCTCCCTGCTCTTGTTTCCTTCACTTCTGACACATATACCCTCTTTGTCAACCTTTCCTCACTCATTCTCTCTATATGACCAAACCATTTCAACACACCCTCTCCAGTTCTCTGAACCACACTCCTTTTATCACATTTCTCTCTTGCCCTTTCATTACCTTTTCAATCAAACCACCTCACCCCAGATATTGTCCTCTAGCATTCACTTCCGACAAATACACCCTCCTCCACATAGCCTTATCTACAGTCCATGCCTCGCATCAATATGATATTGTTGGGACCACTATACTTTCAAACTTACCTGTTTTTGCCTTTGCAGATAACAATCTCTCTTTCCACACAACCTTCAGCACTCCCAAGACCTTTGCCCCATCACCCACCCTATGACTCACTTCTGCTTCTGTGGTTCCATTCACTGCCAAGTCCACTCCCAGGTATCTAAAACACTTCACTTCCTCTACTTTTTCTCCATTCAAACTAACATCCCAACTAACCTTCCCTCAACCCTTCTAAGCCTAATAATCTTGCTTTTATTCACACTTACTCTCAACTCCCTCCTTTTACACACTTCCAGTCACCAACTTCTGCAGTTCTATCTATCTCTGACACCTGTTCCAACTGGGACTCCCTCAAGAGGGTGGCCACGGCAACAGAGTCTCCATAATTAGCGGACTCCAAAGCCACTTCTAAAGTCTTTATCACCTCACCCTTATCAGACCACTAGCAAAAGGTAACACTAGCACAGTGTTTGCAGAGGCTCCTACCTAATATTCCTGGTGACTATCTACTTTATGCTCCTACCTACTAGTTAATGTTTCTACCTATTGCTCCTGCCTAAACATTCCTACCTACTACTGCCATCTACTGGTCCTATCATTTTGCCAAAAGGCAGGGGTACCATATAGTGCTCACTGCAAGAATATCTAGAGTTACAAAGAATGAGCTATGTGATTTAAGTGTTGTCAAGTGCTATGTGTAACAAGGAGAGATTGTCTGTTTGTAGCCAGAAAGCCAGTTGTCCATGTGTGGGTGAGGCAGAAAGGAAAGACAGTACCTGGGTCAGAGGAGTACAACTTGACAACCACTGAAGTGCTGCCTCTATACACGGCTTATGCAGTTTTTCACCTGAATCTGTCACCAGTGCTGTATCATCAGCAAACAACAACTGACTCATTTCACAGGCCCTCTCATCTCCAACAGACTGCATGATCACCCTCTTCAATACTCTTGCATTTACCTCCCTCACCACCCCTTCCATAAGCAAATTATACAATCATGGTGACATCATACATCCATTCCACAGACCAAACTTCTTTTAAAACCATTCACTCTCCTCTCTTCCTACTCATGCACATGCCTTACACCCTTCATAAAAACTTCTCACTGCTTCTAGCAGCTTTTCTCCCACATCATATATTCTTGAGACCTTCTACAAGGCATCTCTATCAACCCTATTATGTGCTTCTGCAGATCCACTAATACCATGTACAAACCCATGTTTCACTGAGTATTTCTCACACATTCTTTAAAGCAAACACCTGATCAACACATCCTCTACCACTTCTGAAATCACACTGCTCCTCTCAAATCAGATACTCTGTACAAGCCTTCACCCTTTCAATCACTATACCCCTCCATATAACTTACCAAGTACTCTTGACAAACTTCTACCTCTTTAGTTTGAACACTCACCTTCATCCCTCTTGCCTTCATACAATGGCACAATATGTTATGAAAACACTACACTGGAGTTGCCCTCAGCCAGTGGCCATTTAAGGGTGAGGCACTAGAGGCTAAGAAGCAGCACTGGGGTTCAGCAGTCATGGAGACTTTTGCTATGGCCACCACCTTAAGGGAGTTCCCGTACGGAACAGGCATCAGAGATATGGATAAATAGATAGACAGATACACAATACATGCATTCCACCACTCTTCAGGCACATAACCATGATTCATACATATACTGAAAATCCTAATCAACCAGTCAACAACACAGTCACCACATTCTTAATAATTTCAACTGCAATACCATCCACTCCTTTATAAATAATAACCAAAGGACCAATTTCTATGAAAGAGTCTTGGTGTTATCCAAGACTTTATTCTAAAGGCTGCACTGCCTCCAGTAGCAGGGAAATGTGGACGTTCTTTGTTGAGATTGTATACTGCCTTATCAAAGGTGACTTTTCAATCACAGTAGAAACTCTTGAAAGTGGAGCTCGGTAACACCTAAATACAAATATACATACCTTTTCTATTTACAATTACACTAGCACCAATTCTATGAAAGAGCTCTGGTGTTATCCAAGTCATTTCTAAAGGTTCTACTTCCAGTAGCAATGAAATGTATACCCCTTTGGAGCTCATTTACCATATTTTACTCTTAATGATAAAGCCTTGCCAAAGGGAGCTTTTCACTTGTGTAATCTCCTGCAGGTGGAACCTAGTAACACCCACATGTATATTTATTCATTCATTCATTATACTTGTTTAATGTTTCCCGCATCAGCAGACAGCTCCAGGAAACAGACAAAGAAAGACCTATCTACTCATATATGCACATATATACATACATGCTCATACATGAACATACATATACATTTTTTTTTTTTTTTTATACTTTGTCGCTGTCTCCCGCGTTTGCGAGGTGGCGCAAGGAAACAGACGAAAGAAATGGCCCAACCCCCCCCTATACACATGTATATACTTACGTCCACACACGCAAATATACATACCTACACAGCTTTCCATGGTTTACCCCAGATGCTTCACATGCCTTGATTCAATCCACTGACAGCACGTCAGCCCCGGTATACCACATCGCTCCAATTCACTCTACATATACATATACATATCAACATATATATACATACACATACACAGTCATCTACATATATATATACACATGTACATATTCACAATTGTTTGCCTTCATCCATTTCCAGCACTACCCCTCCCCACAGGAAACATCATTACCACCGGAAAACAGACGACAAAAGCCACATTTGTTCACACTCAGTCTCTAGCTGTCATGTGCAATGCACTTACACCACAGCTCCCTATCCACATCCAGGCCCCACAAAAATTTCCATTGTTTACCCTAGATGTTTCACATGCCTTAGTTCAGTCCACTGACAGCACATCAACCCCACTATACCACATCATTCCAATTCAGTCCATTCTTTCCATGCCTCTCACCCTCCTGCATGTTCAGACCCTGATCGCTCAAAATCTTTTTTACTCCCTCCTTCCACCTCCAATTTGATCTGCTTCTTGTTCCCTCCACCTCCAACACATATAACCTCTTTGTGAACCTTTCCTCACTCACTTCCATATCATTTCAACACACCCTCTTCTGCACTTTCAACAACATTCTTTTTATTACCAAACATCTCTCTTACCCTTTCATTACTCACTCGATCAAAACGCCTTACAACAAAACTGTCTTCAAACATTTCATTTCCAAGACATCCACCCTCCTCCGTACAACACTATCTATATTCCATGCCTCGCAACCATATACTATTGTTGGAACTACTGTTCCTTCAAACATTCCCATTTTTGCTCTCTAAGATAACGTTATCTCTTTCTACACATTCTTCATTGCTCCCAGAACCTTCATCCCCTCCCCCACCCTATGACTCGCTTCTGCTTCCATGGTTCCTTTTGCTGCCAAGTCCATTTCCAGATATCTAAAACATTTCAATTCCTCCAATTTTTCTCCATTCAAACTTATATCCCAACTAACTAGTCCCTCAACCCTGCTGAACCTAATATAACCTTGTTCTTATTCACATTTACTCACAACTTTCTCCTTTCTCACACTTTTCCAAACTCAGTCATCAACTCCTGCAGTTTCTCACTCGAATCAGCCACTAGTGCTGTATTCCCTGTGTGTCGTAGAAGGCAACTAAAAGGGGTGGGAGTGGAGGGGCCGGATATCCTCCCTTCCAGTTTTTACTTTTCCAAAAAAGGAATACATATGGGGCCAAGTGAGGATTTTTCCTCTAAGGATCAGTACTCTGTTCTTGATGCTACCTTGTGTGTATGTGTATATGAGTGGATGGGTCGGTCTTTCTTCGTCTGTTTCCTGGCACTACCTTGCTGACACAGGAAACAGCGATCAAGTATAATAGAAAAAATATGTATATTTATTTTGAGTGATCAGGGCCTGAACATATAGGAGGGTGAGAGGCATGCAAGGTATAGAGCGAATTGGAATGATGTGGTATACTGGGGTCAATGTACTGTCAATGGACTGAACAAGGGCATGTGAAATGTTGGGATAAACCATGGAAAGGTTTGTGGGGCCTGGATGTGGATAGGAAGCTGTGGTTTTGGTGAATCACACATGACAGCCAGAGACTAAGTGTGAACGAATGTGACTTTTTTGCTTGTTTTCCCGGTGCTACCTCGCTGAAGCAGGGGGTGGAAATGCTGTTTCCTGTGGGGCAGGGTAGAGCTAGGAGTGGATGAATGCAGACAAATATGAATATGTATATATGTATATGTCTGTGTATGTATATGAATGTATATGTGCTTATGTTATGTATATGCATATGTATGTTTAAGTGCTGGTATGGGCATTTATGTATATATATAGATATGAATGTGTGGAAGGTGAGAACGTTATCTCACAGAGCAAAAATGGGTATGTTTGAAGAAATAGTGGTTCCAACAATGTTCTATGGTTGTGAGGCATGGGCTATAGATAGGGTTGTGCGGAGGAGGGTGGATGTCTTTGAAATGAAATGTTTGAGGACAATATGCGGTGTGAGGTGGTTTGATCGAGTAAGTATTGAAAGGGTAAGAGAGATGAGTGGTACTAAAAAGAGTGTGGATGAGAGAGTAGAAGAGGATGTATTGAAATGGTTTGGTCACATAAAGAGAATGAAAGAGAAAAGACTGACAATGAGGATATATGTGTTAGAGGTGGAGGGAACGAGGAGAAAAGGGAGATCAAATTGGAGGTGGAAGGATGGAGTGAAAAAGATTTTGAGGGATCAGGAACTGAACATATAGGAGGGTGAAAGGCATACAAGGAATAGAGTGAATTGGAACAATGTGGTATACCAGGGTCGAAGTGCTGTCAATGGATTGAACCAGGGCATGTGAAGCATCTGAGGTAAACCATGGAAAGTTTTGTGGGGCCTGGATGTTGAAAGGGTTTTGGTGCATTACACATGACAGCAAGGGACTGAGCATGAATGACTGTGGCCATGTTGTCTTTTCCTAGTGCTACCTCGCACACACGCAGGGGGAGGGGGGTGCCATTTCATGTGGAGGGGTGGCGGCGGAAATGGATGAAGGCAGCATGTATGAATATGTACATGTGTATATATGTATACACTGAAATGTATAGGTATGTATATGTGTGTGTGTGGGCGTTTATGTATATACATGTATATGTATGGAAAGGATCACAATTTTGCGCGTGATCAAGATATTCCTATGAGTCCACAGGGAAAATGAAACACGATAAGTTCCCAAGTGCACTTTCGTGTAATAATTACATAATCAGGGGAGACACAACAGAGGAATATAAGTCAGTTGATATACAACGAAGATACGTAGCTAGGACGCCATATGGCATGTGTGTGTGTGTGTGTGTGTGTGTGTGTGTGTGTGTGTGTGTGTGTATGAGTGGATATATATATATCCTAAACAAGCTCACCATTTTCCATGTTAGCTCACTCACATCCATTCTACAGCTCTTATGTACAATGTAACTTGTAAAATTCAAATCAATTGTATTATCATTTCTTGTTGATTTGCTAATATTTTGTATATGGATGAACTCTTTCACTGAGGCTTATTAGTTTTTTTACTGTAATGATAACCATTTTCCAATCTATATCTTTCCAACTTTACAAAATTAAAATCTAAATTTCCTGGCCACAGTATCATCATTTCTGGTTTATCATATTCCTCATATTTCCCTACTCAAACCTGTAAACTACATTTTAATAGAAATATATGAAAATGGCATCCCTTACTCTCAAATATCTCATGTGCTAAGAAGAAACAAAAGGTGCCCAGTCAAATTTGTGTACTACTTTCTGGTGGTAGAAAGAAAATATATATTCATTTATTCTTTATATTCATTTTGCTTTGTCGCTGTCTCCCGCGTTTGCAAGGTAGCGCAAGGAAACAGACGAAAGAAATGGCCCAACCAACCCCCATACACAATGTATATACATACAGGTCCACACACGCAAATATACATACCTATACATCTCAATGTACACATATATATACACACACAGACACATACATATATACCCATGCACGCAATTCACACTGTCTGCCTTTATTCATTCCCATTGCCACCTCGCCACACATGGAATACCATCCCCCTTCCCCCTCATGTGTGTGAGGTAGCACTAGGAAAAGACAACAAAGGCCCCATTCGTTCACACTCAGTCTCTAGCTGTCATGCAATAATGCCCGAAACCACAGCTCACTTTCCATAATCAGGCCCCACACAACTTTCCATGGTTTACCCCAGACACTTCACATGCTCTGATTCAATCCACTGACAGCACGTCAACCCCGGTATACCACATCGATCCAATTCACTCTATTCCTTGCCAGCCTTTCACCCTCCTGCATGTTCAGACCCCGATCACACAAAATCTTTTTCACTCCATCTTTCCACCTCCAATTTGGTCTCCCACTTCTCCTCGTTCCCTCCACCTCCGACACATATATCCTCTTGGTCAATCTTTCCTCACTCATTCTCTCCATGTGCCCAAACCATTTCAAAACACCCTCTTCTGCTCTCTCAACCATGCTCTTTTTATTTCCACACATCTCTCTTACCCTTACGTTACTTACTCGATCAAACCACCTCACACCACACATTGTCCTCAAACATCTCATTTCCAGCACATCCACCCTCCTGCGCACAACTCTATCCATAGCCCACGCCTCGCAACCATACAACATTGTTGGAACCACTATTCCTTCAAACATACCCATTTTTGCTTTCCGAGATAATGTTCTCGACTTCCACACATTCTTCAAGGCTCCCAGGATTTTCGCCCCCTCCCCCACCCTATGATTCACTTCTGCTTCCATGGTTCCATCCACTGCCAGATCCACTCCCAGATATCTAAAACACTTTACTTCCTCCAGTTTTTCTCCATTCAAACTTACCTCCCAATTGACTTGACCCTCAACCCTACTGTACCTAATAACCTTGCTCTTATTCACATTTACTCAGAACTTTCTTCTTTAACACACTTTACCAAACTCAGTCACCAGCTTCTGCAGTTTCTCACATGAATCAGCCACCAGCACTGTGTCATCAGCGAACAACAACTGACTCACTTCCCAAGCTCTCTCATCCACAACAGACTTCATACTTGCCCCTCTTTCCAAAACTCTTGCATTCACCTCCCTAACAACCCCATCCATAAACAAATTAAACAACCATGGAGACATCACACACCCCTGCCACAAACCTACATTCACTGAGAACCAATCACTTTCCTCTCTTCCTACACGTACACATGCCTTACATCCTCGATAAAAACTTTTCACTGCTTCTAACAACTTGCCTCCCACACCATATATTCTTAATACCTTCCACAGAGCATCTCTATCAACTCTATCATATGCCTTCTCCAGATCCATAAATGCTACATACAAATCCATTTGCTTTTCTAAGTATTTCTCACATACATTCTTCACAGCAAACACCTGATCCACACATCCTCTACCACTTCTGAAACCACACTGCTCTTCCCCAATCTGATGCTCTGTACATGCCTTCACCCTCTCCATCAATACCCTCCCATATAATTTACCAGGAATACTCAACAACTTATACCTCTGTAATTTGAGCACTCACTCTTATCCCCTTTGCCTTTGTACAATAAAGAAAGAAAATAAAATACATATAACAATTGCAACCTTAACTTTTAACTAACCTGTGCGCTGAGGACAGACAGAAGGTGCCCACTCAACCTTATATACTGCCTTCTGATGGTAGTATGCAAAAGTTGTTACACGACCACTAGAAACATCTGTCCATCCCACCTGGCCTGATCCAGTGCCAAAGAGTAATCGACCCTCATGAGCTGGATGCCATGAAAGCTGTTGGAAAAAGTTTTTTTTACCGATGTATTGGTGCACAAAAAAATGAGAAGAAAAGAAAAATCAAAATTACAATACTAAAAAGCCTGTCAAGTTAGTGATAACAAAAACATGAAATTCCTTCACCTCATTAATAGCAAGTATACTAAATGCTTTCACCTACCAAAGCAGGGAAATCTTGAAAAAGAATTTTCCTTTTCTAGTCTTTTTTCTTCCCAAGGCCTTCCATTTCTTTAGTTGCACATGCTGTCTATTTGTCTACCTAGTTGCAATAAATCCATTTCTAATTCTGTATGGCAGAAATGGTGCACAGAACCTCGAAGATTATCCATACACACCAACTTATGCCTAATGTGTTATGTGAAACATGATCATCCACGCCCATATAACTGTGATGTACTTTTATACTTTGCACACTAACCTGAATCTTTAAGTGTGACCAATAGCTCCATCCACCTCACCTCAAACACAAAACGATTTCAATGCATTCAGTCCCAGACCACTTCTTTGGCATCATATGAAGTAAACTTAGCCTTCATCATATTTCACACTACATTTACCCAATTTTTCCACATTCTACCTCTCATCTGACATATATTATGCAAGACCATACCTTTCTAAAAGACTCATCCATGCATCTTTCTGAAACTTTTTCACATCACAATTCCTTCTCATCTTTACTCTTTATCTATTCTCAAAATTTCAATTATCCTAACACAGTTATCTTTCTCTACAAATAGTTGTGTATATACATACACACCCACACATGCACATATACATACCTATACATTTCAATGTCTACAAACATATACATACAGACATGTACATATATACACATGTACATAACTCATACTTGCTGCCTTTATCCATTCCCATAGCCACCCCACAACAAATGAAAAAACAGCACCCCCCTACCCCCCAAGCATGCAATGTAGCACTAGGAAAAGACAACAAAGGCCACATTCAATCACACTCAGTCTCTAGTTGTCATGTGTAATGCACTGAAACCACAGTTCCCTTTCCACATCCAGGCCTCACAAAACTTTCCATGGTTTACCCAAGATGCTTCGCATGCCTTGGTTCAATCCATTGACAGCACGTTGACCATGGTATACCACATCGTTCCAATTCACTCTATTCCTTGCACACCTTTCACCCTCCAGTATGCTCAGGTCCCAATTACTCAAAATTTCTTTCACTCCATCCTTCCACCTCAAATTTCGTCTCCCACTTCTCTTCATTCCCTCCACCTCTGACATATATACCCTCTTTCTCAATCTTTCCTCACTCATTCTCTCCATGTGACCAAACCATTTCAGTGCACCCTCCTGGTTGGTGAGGTTATTTAATGTATGTATGACTCATGGTGAGGTGACTGAGGATTGGCGGAATGCTTGTAAAGTGCCACTGTACAACGGCAAAGGGGTTAAAAGTGAGTGCTCAAATTAAAGAGGTATAAGTTTGTTGAGTATTCCTGGGAAATTATATGGGAAGGTATTGATTGAGAGGGTGAAAGCATATAGAGAGCATCAGATTGGGGAAGGGCAGTGTGGTTTCAGAAGTGGTGGAGGATGTATGGATCAGGTGTTTGCTTTGAAGAATGTATGTGAGAAATACTTAGAAAAGCAAATGGATTTGTATGTAGCATTTATGGATCTGGAGAGGGCATATGATAGAGTTGATAGAGATGCTCTGTGGAAGGTATTAAGAATATATGGTGTGGGAGGCAAGTTGTTAGAAGCAGTGAAAAGTTTTTATCGAGGATGTAAGGCATGTGTACGTGTAGGAAGAGAGGAAAGTGATTGGTTCTCAGTGAGTGTTGGTTTGCGGCAGGGGTGTGTGATGTCTCTATGGTTGTTTAATTTGTTTATGGATGGGGTTGTTAGGGAGGTGAATGCAAGAGTTTTGGAAAGAGGGGCAAGTGTGCAGTCTGTTGTGGATGAGAGAGCTTGGGGAGTGAGTCAGTTGTTGTTCACTGATGGTACAGCGCTGGTGGCTGATTCGTGTGAGAAACTGCAGAAGCTGGTGACTGAGTTTGGTAAAGTGTGTGAAAGAAGAAAGTTAAGAGTAAATGTGAATAAGAGCAAGGTTATTAGGTACAGTAAGACTGAGGGACAAGTCAATTGGGAGGTAAGTTTGAATGGAGAAACCTGGAGGAAGTGAAGTGTTTTAGAAATCTGGTAGTGGATTTGGGAGCAGATGGACCCATGGAAGCGGAAGTGAATCATAGGGTGGGGGAGGGGGCGAAAGTTCTGGGGGCCTTGAAGAATGTGTGGAAGTCAAGAACATTATCTCGGAAAGCAAAAATGGGTATGTTTGAACGAATAGTGGTTCCAACAATGTTATATGGTTGCGGGGCATGGGCTGTAGATAGAGTTGTGCAGAGGAGGGTGGATGTACTGGAAATGAGATGTTTGAGGACAATGTGTGGTGTGAGGTGGTTTGATCGAGTAAGTAACGTAAGGGTAAGAGAGATGTGTGGAAATAAAAAGAGCGTGGTTGAGAGAGCAGAAGAGGGTGTTTTGAAATGGTTTGGGCACATGGAGAGAATGAGTGAGGAAAGATTGACCAAGAGGATATATGTGTCGGAGGTGGAGGGAACGAGGAGAAGTGGGAGACCAAATTGGAGGTGGAAAGATGGAATGAAAAAGATTTTGTGTGATCGGGGCCTGAACATGCAGAAGGGTGAAAGGAGGGCAAGGAATAGAGTGAATTGGATCGATGTGGTATACCGGGGTTGACGTGCTGTCAGTGGATTGAATCAGGGCATGTGAAGCGTCTGGGGTAAACCATGGAAAGCTGTGTAGGTATGTATATTTGCGTGTGTGGACATATGTATATACATGTGTATGGGGGTGGGTTGGGCCACTTCTTTCGTCTGTTTCCTTGCGCTACCTCACAATCGCGGGAGACAGCGACAAAGCAAAAAAAAAAAATATATATATTTTTTTATATATATATAAAAATATATATATATATATATATATATATATATACATACACACACACACATACACACACATACACATATATATATATATATATATATATATATATACACATTCATATACATCATTTTATTTATTATTATTATTATACTTTGTCGCTGTCTCCCGCGTTTGTGAGGTAGCGCAAGGAAACAGACGAAAGAAATGGCCCAACCCCCCCATACACATGTATATACATACGTCCACACACGCAAATATACATACCTACACAGCTTTCCATGGTTTACCCCAGACGCTTCACATGCCTTGCTTCAATCCACTGACAGCACGTCAACCCCGGTATACCACATCGCTCCAATTCACTCTATTCCTTGCCCTCCTTTCACTCTCCTGCATGTTCAGGCCCCGATCACACAAAATCTTTTTCACTCCATCTTTCCACCTCCAATTTGGTCTCCCTCTTCTCCTTGTTCCCTCCACCTCCGACACATATATCCTCTTGGTCAATCTTTCCTCACTCATCCTCTCCATGTGCCCAAACCACTTCAAAACACCCTCTTCTGCTCTCTCAACCACACTCTTTATATTTCCACACATCTCTCTTACCCTTACGTTACTCACTCGATCAAACCACCTCACACCACACATTGTCCTCAAACATCTCATTTCCAGCACATCCATCCTCCTGCGCACAACTCTATCCATAGCCCACGCCTCGCAACCATACAACATTGTTGGAACCACTATTCCTTCAAACATACCCATTTTTGCTTTCCGAGATAATGTTCTCGACTTCCACACATTCTTCAAGGCCCCCAGGATTTTCGCCCCCTCCCCCACCCTATGATCCACTTCCGCTTCCATGGTTCCATCCGCTGCCAGATCCACTCCCAGATATCTAAAACACTTCACTTCCTCCAGTTTTTCTCCATTCAAACTTACCTCCCAATTGACTTGACCCTCAACCCTACTGTACCTAATAACCTTGCTCTTATTCACATTTACTCTTAACTTTCTTCTTCCACACACTTTTCCAAACTCAGTCACCAGCTTCTGCAGTTTCTCACATGAATCAGCCACCAGCGCTGTATCATCAGCGAACAACAACTGACTCACTTCCCAAGCTCTCTCATCCCCAACAGACTTCATACTTGCCCCTCTTTCCAAAACTCTTGCATTTACCTCCCTAACAACCCCATCCATAAACAAATTAAACAACAATGGAGACATCACACACCCCTGCCGCAAACCTACATTCACTGAGAACCAATCACTTTCCTCTCTTCCTACACGTACACATGCCTTACATCCTCGATAAAAACTTTTCACTGCTTCTAACAACTTTCCTCCCACACCATATATTCTTAATACCTTCCACAGAGCTTCTCTATCAACTCTATCATATGCCTTAGCCAGATCCATAAATGCTACATACAAATCCATTTGCTTTTCTAAGTATTTCTCACATACATTCTTCAAAGCAAACACCTGATCCACACATCCTCTACCACTTCTGAAACCACACTGCTCTTCCCCAATCTGATGCTCTGTACATGCCTTCACCCTCTCAATCAATACCCTCCCATATAATTTACCAGGAATACTCAACAAACTTTTTTTTTTTTTTTTTTATACTTTGTCGCTGTCTCCCGCGTTTGCGAGGTAGCGCAAGGAAACAGACGAAAGAAATGGCCCAACCCCCCCCATACACATGTACATACACACGTCCACACACGCAAATATACATACCTACACAGCTTTCCATGGTTTACCCCGGACGCTTCACATGCCTTGATTCAATCCACTGACAGCACGTCAACCCCTGTATACCACATCGCTCCAATTCACTCTATTCCTTGCCCTCCTTTCACCCTCCTGCATGTTCAGGCCCCGATCACACAAAATCCTTTTCACTCCATCTTTCCACCTCCAATTTGGTCTCCCTCTTCTCCTCGTTCCCTTCACCTCCGACACATATATCCTCTTGGTCAATCTTTCCTCACTCATTCTCTCCATGTGCCCAAACCATTTCAAAACACCCTCTTCTGCTCTCTCAACCACGCTCTTTTTATTTCCACACATCTCTCTTACCCTTACGTTACTTACTCGATCAAACCACCTCACACCACACATTGTCCTCAAACATCTCATTTCCAGCACATCCATCCTCCTGCGCACAACTCTATCCATAGCCCACGCCTCGCAACCATACAACATTGTTGGAACCACTATTCCTTCAAACATACCCATTTTTGCTTTCCGGGATAATGTTCTCGACTTCCACACATTTTTCAAGGCTCCCAAAATTTTCGCCCCCTCCCCCACCCTATGATCCACTTCCGCTTCCATGGTTCCATCCGCTGACAGATCCACTCCCAGATATCTAAAACACTTCACTTCCTCCAGTTTTTCTCCATTCAAACTCACCTCCCAATTGACTTGACCCTCAACCCTACTGTACCTAATAACCTTGCTCTTATTCACATTTACTCTTAACTTTCTTCTTCCACACACTTTACCAAACTCACTCACCAGCTTCTGCAGTTTCTCACATGAATCCGCCACCAGCGCTGTATCATCAGCGAACAACAACTGACTCACTTCCCAAGCTCTCTCCTCCCCAACAGACTTCATACTTGCCCCTCTTTCCAAGACTCTTGCATTCACCTCCCTAACAACCCCATCCATAAACAAATTAAACAACCATGGAGACATCACACACCCCTGCCGCAAACCTACATTCACTGAGAACCAATCACTTTCCTCTCTTCCTACACGTACACACGCCTTACATCCTCGATAAAAACTTTTCACTGCTTCTAACAACTTGCCTCCCACACCATATATTCTTAATACCTTCCACAGAGCATCTCTATCAACTCTATCATATGCCTTCTCCAGATCCATAAATGCACATACAAATCCATTTGCTTTTCTAAGTATTTCTCACATACATTCTTCAAAGCAAACACCTGATCCACACATCCTCTACCACTTCTGAAACCACACTGCTCTTCCCCAATCTGATGCTCTGTACATGCCTTCACCCTCTCAATCAACACCCTCCCATATAATTTACCAGGAATACTCAATAAACTTATACCTCTGTAATTTGAGCACTCACTCTTATCCCCTTTGCCTTTGTACAATGGCACTATGCACGCATTCCGCCAATCCTCAGGCACCTCATCATGAGTCATACATACATTAAATAATCTTACCAACCAGTCAACAATACAGTCACCCCCTTTTTTAATAAATTCCACTGCAATACCATCCAAACCTGCTGCCTTGCCGGCTTTCATCTTCCGCAAAGCTTTTACTACCTCTTCTCTGTTTACCAAATCATTTTCCCTAACCCTCTCACTTTGCACACCACCTCGACCCAAACACCCTATTTCTGCCACTCTGTCATCAGACACATTCAACAAACCTTCAAAATACTCATTCCATCTCCTTCTCACATCACCACTACTTGTTATCACCTCCCCATTTACGCCCTTCACTGAAGTTCCCATTTGCTCCCTTGTCTTACGCACCCTATTTACCTCCTTCCAGAACATCTTTTTATTCTCCCTAAAATTTAATGATAGTCTCTCACCCCAACTCTCATTTGCCCTTTTTTTCACCTCTTGCACCTTTCTCTTGACCTCCTGTCTCTTTCTTTTATACTTCTCCCACTCAATTGCATTTTTTCCCTGCAAAAATCGTCCAAATGCCTCTCTCTTCTCTTTCACTAATACTCTTACTTCTTCATCCCACCACTCACTACCCTTTCTAAACAGCCCACCTCCCACTCTTCTCATGCCACAAGCATCTTTTGCGCAATCCATCACTGATTCCCTAAATACATCCCATTCCTCCCCCACTCCCCTTACTTCCATTGTTCTCACCTTTTTCCATTCTGTACACAGTCTCTCCTGATACTTCTTCACACAGGTCTCCTTCCCAAGCTCACTTACTCTCACCACCTTCTTCACCCCAACACTCACTTTTCTTTTCTGAAAACCCATACTAATCTTCACCTTAGCCTCCACAAGATAATGATCAGACATCCCTCCAGTTGCACCTCTCAGCACATTGACATCCAAAAGTCTCTCTTTCGCACGCCTGTCAATTAACACGTAATCCAATAACGCTCTCTGGCCATCTCTCCTACTTACATAAGTATACTTATGTATATCTCGCTTTTTAAACCAGGTATTCCCAATCATCAGTCCTTTTTCAGCACATAAATCTACAAGCTCTTCACCATTTCCATTTACAACACTGAACACCCCATGCATACCAATTATTCCCTCAACTGTCACATTACTCACCTTTGCATTCAAATCACCCATCACTATAACCCGGTCTCGTGCATCAAAACCGCTAACACACTCATTTAGCTGCTCCCAAAACACTTGCCTCTCATGATCTTTCTTCTCATGCCCAGGTGCATATGCACCAATAATCACCCACCTCTCTCCATCAACTTTCAATTTTACCCATATTAATCGAGAATTTACTTTCTTACATTCTATCACATACTCCCACAACTCCTGTTTCAGGAGTATTGCTACTCCTTCCCTTGCTCTTGTCCTCTCACTAACCCCTGACTTCACTCCCCAGACATTTCCAAACCACTCTTCCCCTTTACCCTTGAGCTTCGTTTCACTCAGAGCCAAAATATCCAGGTTCCTTTCCTCAAACATACTACCTATCTCTCCTTTTTTCACATCTTGGTTACATCCACACACATTTAGGCACCCCACTCTGAGCCTTCGAGGAGGATGAGCACTCCCCGCGTGACTCCTTCTTCTGTTTCCCATTTTAGAAAGTTCATACAAGGAGGGGAGGATTTCCGGCCCCCCGCTCCCGTCCCCTCTAGTCGCTTTCTACGACACGCGAGGAATACGTGGGAAGTATTCTTTCACCCCTATCCCCAGGGATAATATACATATATATACACACACACACACACACACACACACACACACACACACACACGCACACACACACACACACACACACATATATATACATATGAAAAATGTAAGAAACAATTTAGAAAACAAAATTTTAGCTTGAAATGAATGAAAAAATGAACGTCACATAATGGTTCAACCTCTGGCTATGGAAAAGGAAATGTACAATTTATTCACACAAACGTCAATAGCAGTTCTCATCAATTTCACCACTGAATCAATAAGCTTCAATGTCTAAGCTACATTTTTCTCCAACTTCACTATTTTCTTGTCAAAACACCATGCATGAAAAGTATCACTCCAGTAACACAACTATAAACATTCAACATTCAACATATTTAACATTCATCACAAAGATCTGGATGATATCAACAAACTTATACCTCTGTAATCTGAGCACTCACTCTTATCCCCTTTGCCTTTGTACAATGGCACTATGCACGCATTCCGCCAATCCTCAGGCACCTCACCATGAGTCATACATACATTACATAACCTTACCAACCAGTCAACAATACAGTCACCCCCTTTTTTAATAAATTCCACTGCAATACCATCCAAACCTGCTGCCTTGCCGGCTTTCATCTTCCGCAAAGCTTTCACTACCTCTTCTCTCTTTACCAAATCATTTTCCCTAACCCTCTCACTTTGCACACCACCTCGACCAAAACACCCTATATCTGCCACTCTATCATCAAACACATTCAACAAACCTTCAAAATACTCACTCCATCTCCTTCTCACATCACCACTACTTGTTATCACCTCCCCATTTGCGCCCTTCACTGAAGTTCCCATTTGCTCCCTTGTCTTACGCACTTTATTTACTTCCTTCCAGAACATCATGTGTAACATAAAAATATCTAAAATTACTGAAAATATGGAAAAATACTTTCATTAAATTAAAACATATGATGTAAATGCCTTACTTCACCAAATGTTAAGCACCAAAAAACTAAGACAACCAGGACAGACTGATTC
Source organism: Panulirus ornatus (assembly GCF_036320965.1). Lineage (NCBI taxonomy): Eukaryota > Metazoa > Arthropoda > Malacostraca > Decapoda > Palinuridae > Panulirus > Panulirus ornatus. Next base: position 31,706,775 of record NC_092225.1, read on the forward strand.
TCTTGAAATTACTGAACTTTATCTTGCTTCATCTTCAGCACATCTTCCCAGTAATATGCTAATGTACAAGAAACATTATACATAGTTAAAATCTCTCATTACACTTGCAATATTTAACATTCATCACAAAGATCTGGATGATATCTATTGATATTTATTTCATTCTATCAGTGGTATTTTCTGTGGCAATATCTATATTATATTATATATCAACTGACTGTCATATTTCTCTCGTGTCTCCCCTGATGTGATTATTACACGAAAGTGCACTTGGAAACTTAACTTGTTTCATTTTCCCCATGGACTCTTAGGAAGTTCCCAGAGACACATCAGAACTAGGGTAAGTATTACCTTATGCATGGTAACTGTGCACACCACACATATTTTCTTTTTATTACTAAAGGCTTTCAGTGAACCCCCAAGTTTGCTCCCTTGTAAATCCCTGCTCTCAAAGTCAGCTTTCCCACCACCACCAACCTGAGCAAGTTTTATATCCAAACAAAACTCATTCAAAGCTTCCAATTCTTCACCAATTAAACTATTACACTGTGACAACCCACCTCCATCAAAAACTAAAGTTTAAAATTACTAACATTCTCTTTCAGCATCCTCCTCTGACTCTAAATAAGGTGAAGCTGATGAAAGAATAATATGAACTTTTGGAAACAGCTGTCAAGGGAGTTTATGGCCTGGTTGATGAAAGATGGTAGGTGGTAAGCAGCCATCGACCATGGAGGTATGTTAATAGTGCCAACTGCCTGGGTATCGGGAGGGTTAGTGACCCCTGCATGGTGAGCCAGCACTTCAGTAATTGTCAGGTAGCACTCCTATGACCCAGGTAGCTGTCTTTCCTTTCTGCCTCACCCACATGTGGACAACAAACATTCTGTCCACAAATAAACAAAATCTCCTTGTGATACATAGCACTTGACAAAACTTAACTCACACAGCTCATTCTTAGTAACTCTAGATTTTCCAGCAATCAGCACTATATGCTAGCCCTGCCTTTTGACAAAATGTTGAGAGAAACAGATAAATGTAGTAAGTAGAAGCATTTAGGCAGGAGCATTAGGTTGAAACATTAGGTAGAAATAGTAAGTACAAACATTAGGTAGGAGCATTAGGTGATAGTAGTGAGTAGGAACAATAGGTAAGGGCCTCAGCAAACACTGCACTAGAGTAGCCCTCTGCCAGTGGCCTGTTAAGGGCAAGGCACAAAAGGTTAGGAAGCTGCACTGGAGTTCACTGGCTATGGAGACTCTACTGCCATGGCCACCCCTTTCAGGGAGTTCTAATGAGAATGGGCACCAGAGTTATATACAGACTGTAACTACAGGGAAGAAGTGCATGGTAGTGTTGGTATCATATAATTTTCCAAAGAATTTTTATCACCAAGAACAAACATACAATGAAAACAACCAAGGAATAATTAGGATGATACATGAAGCAGTGAAACATGTACTTCTCAGAAATGATAATGTTCTGATAATGGGTGATTTTAATCATAAAGTTTATAGATACACCAGAGGAATTTTGATTCTCATAAGCCAATTGATCAACTACCTATAATGTAACAAATAAATCAAAGAGAACTTACAGATAAAATCTTTCCTTTGATGTTCTGCCACACAACCTGAGTGTGCAAAGGAAGTTTACCTCCCAAATTCAGAAGTCTAATATTGTTCTCCTGTGAACCAATGGCAAGCCTGGGGAAGAAATAATAATGAAACTGACATAATTTCAATCAGAATTGAAGATTATAGAATGAAAATATGTAAAAAGACTGGTAGATATCTCCTGAACCATTAAGATGAAATATCTGAAAAACAGGAAGTAAACAAACTTAGCAAAAATAAATGAAATCAACGTCACTAAAATTTCCTAATTAATAAACTCAGTTTATTCATATTGGTGCATGGCCATTAAAACATAATACAATAATATCTTAAAATATGATAGATTAATCCAGATTTTAACAAAACCTGGAAAAGATGAAATTAAAAAAATCATTAAAAATCCTTTGCTGAATTCATAAATCTTGAAGCCCAGTATAAATACCATCCTAAGGCTCTGGGAAGACATCTTCAAAAGACTAAAAAGATCCTTCAACACCAGAAGTATTAGCAAAAACACAACTAACTCAATTTCCTGTGCTGCACATGTCCTCTAGCATCCTGGTTTGCAATAAAAAAAAGATCATCGTGATACATCACAAAAAAAGGTGACTTTTGAAGAATGAAAAACTCTTTCTTCCCTAGGATGTCCCATAAGAGTCCTAGGAATTAAATTCCTCTAACCCCCACCTTCTGGTGTGCTTTACACCTCTAATCTTTAACTAACCACTTTAGCTATATTTACCATGATGGAATGGCAGATGTAGGGTGTCTGGGTCAAGGTGGTGTGCAAAGTGAGTTTTGTAATATGTTCTGTCAGTGCAGTGTGGTATTGGAGGTTACAGGATCTATGAGTGAAGGTTGTTGAAATGTGAAGCATGAGTAAGGTTTTTATTTCTACTTGGGAGTCAGTGGTTATATTTGGACTGGTGTGGATGGGGAAGGGTCTAGTGTTTTGCAGAGAAAAGAATGCCAAGCGTACTGAGGTGATATCATATGAGAAGGAAATTTGTTCTTTGTGCAGATAAAGAGAGTTTGTGGTTCTTCGGAGTCCAGTGACTGATCTGAGTGCTCTATTTTAAGTGATTTGCAGCTTTGTTATATCTGCTTTTGAGAGGGTGGATGCCCAGGCATGTGAGACATTATTAGAGTGATGCAGATGAACTGTGATGGCAGTTAGTGTTCTGAGGGCATTTGGTTTGCATGTTACTTTCATGCTGATTTTCTTTGGTGCAATGGATAAATGTTATGTGTGTATGTTTCATGTGATGCCTAGAATTGTTGGTGTTTTGCCGAGTGGGAATGACTATCCAGAAAAAAGCGACTGTAAGGTGTAGGTTGGATACATGCCTGTCTGTAGTTAAAATGGTGATAGAAGACTTTTGCAGGGATGCATTCATTCTGTTCTGTGTGAGCTATTTTTTCTCAATGAATCAAGCACAGCTGCATGTTTGTTTTTGCTTCTGTAATATTAGGGTATTGTGATGCGATTGTAAGGTTGTCTGCACATGAGAGGACCTTCATACTGCAGTTTGCTAATGGTAATGGGAGGTCGTGTAGAATGAAACTAAAGGGGGTTGAAGAAAGAACTGCTCCTACATACAAACCTTCCTTTCCTTCCCCAGGATCCCCTTCTATGGAGCTCTCAAACATTCCAGATCCAGGACCTTCTACCTGAACTGTTAAAATTACACTATGTTCTTATAAATATTCTCATGTATATTCAAATTGGAGGTGGAAAGATGGAGTGAAAAAGATTTTGAGTGATCAGGGCCTGAACATGTAGGAGGGTGAAAGGCGTGCAAGGAATAGAGTGAATTGGAATGATGTGGTATAACAGGGTCGACGTGGTGTCAATGGATTGAACCAGGGCATGTGAAGCATCTGGGGTAAACCATGGAAAGTTCTGTGGGGCCTGGATGTGGAAAGGGAGTTGTGGTTTCGGTGCATTATTACTTGACAGCTAGAGACTGAGTGTGAACGAATATGGCCTTTGTTGTCTTCTCCTAGTGCTACCTCGCACACATGAGGGGGAAGGGGGTTGTTATTTCATGTGTGGCAAGATGGCGATGTGAATGAATAAAGGCAGACAGTATGAATTATGTACATGTGTATATATGTATATGTCTGTGTGTGTATATATATGTATACGTTGAGATGTATAAGTATGTATATTTGCGTGTGTGGACGTGTATGTATATACATGTGTATGTGGGTGGGTTGGGCCATTCTTTCATCTGTTTCCTTGCGCTACCTCACTAACGCGGGAGACAGCGACAAAGCAAAATAAATAATAATATTCAGCTGCTCCTGGTTTCAAGTTATCAGAGAAGTTTAGTGAAACGCAAATAGTTTATCCTATAAACAATACTGTTACATCTCTGACAAACCTTTTGACATCCTGTGGACAAAAGGAGAGGGTGGTGGCACAAGCACCAAGTGTAGACAACTGGAACAGGTGGGTGGAGTTGACCAAGTGAAAGCCATGCAGGAAACGATCTTGGCCACTGGTTACTGCCACATCCCCTATCACCACAAGGTTGTAGATGGCCCGGTTGTGAAGATGATGTAATAACTAGTAATAAGATGTAATACAGTTAGGTTGTGAAGATGATGTAATAACTAGTAATAAGATATAATACAGTTAAACACAACTAAAGTATTAAATAACTTACAGGAATACAAAAAAAAAATCTATCTATAAATCTGTTCCTAATTCCATGCAGTGGACCAGGTATACAGATCCTCTCAAATCACTTAAACACAACCTCAACCCAAGTCCAATGTGTTTAAGTGAAAGCTGAACTTCCATACTTGTTCAGGCACTTCCTAAATTTTCACTATTGGTTTGACGCATGAAGCCATTGTCTCTATTAAGTCCAGATATAACATTTCCATTCCAGTGAGTTGCAAATCATTCCCCAGGCATCTTTATCTGGCATCACAGTACTGTACTAACTACACCATAATCAACACCTAAATACCTCCCCCTCCACATACCCCTACAGATATAGTCACTAACTGCAAAACTTGACTGGTATACCCATCACTTATCTCTGTGGAGATTTCAAAATCCACCATCCAACATGGCACAGCACTCACCCCTAAGATCTCCAAAGTGAACTGCCCAAAAGCCTACTATAATCTCTCAATAACTTCAACTTATTCAACCAGCCAAACAGACTTGCAACCCTTCACCTCCCGCAGCCAACTTCACTACACATCATATTCTCATTAGCCCTATTCACATGGACAGCCAGCAGCACACCAAGAGCTGTCCTCTGACCAACTGCTTATAATGATAACAGTACACACAACCATCAAAATAACTTTCATAAACTAAAGGAAAGCAGACCAGTCAGTCTTCATACAGTACATGGATACTAAGGTCCTAAACTTCAATATAAGTGAATTCCCACTCCTAGATCATGCACTCTCACACCTCATCAACATCTCTAAGAAAATCCCTCCAAATCATCCAATGCCCCCTCCTCCAACCATTGCAAATCATTTCTATTCTAAGTATCCAGACTATGAAAAATGGATACAAAACAGATCATACTCTCATCCACTTAACATGATTTCAAGACCAACCATTACAAAAACATGCTACACACTAACCTCATAGCATATCCTAGACTAGTACACCCAAACACAACCCCCTTACACTCACCACTTGTAGCAATAGACATCAATAAAGCATCTGACCCATCCTCACAAAAATTACTTGACATCACCTTCCACGACAATAACAAAAAGTGGTTAGCCAATTTCATAGCCATCCACCATTCCAAAGTCACTCACACTGGCTTCATCTCTAAAGCACTTAACTCTGCAATGGGGTGACCCAAGGAGCAGTTCTTTCTCTAACCCTCCTCAATCTCTTCACACATGACCTCCCATTACCTCTAGCAAACCACATAAAGGTCTTTGCATATGCAGACAACCTCACAATCACATCACAACACCCTGACACCACAACAGCAACAAATGGCATTACATTACAAAACTGGAATAATGACTCACCCAGAAGAGACCATCTGCATATGTACAAAAGTCTTCAATCATCCTTTTAACCCCACACAGACATGAATCCAGCTTACATCCTACAGTCCCTCAGAAAGGATAATCATTCCCAAGGAAAAAAAACACCAATCATTCTACGTATCACATATGACTCACACATGACACTCAGTTCCCACACCAATAAGATTGCCAAACAACCAACTGACAAACTAAGTGCCCTCAGAACACAAACTCAACATGCTTGGCACTCATTCCTATGCAACAGCGCAAGACCCCTCCCACCCAAGCCACTCCATAACTAACCATACCAACCCCCAAGTAGAAATGAAACTATATGATGGAAATAGTAACCATAGGGAAGAAGAGCATATTGGCATGTATCTATCTATACCTCTGATGCTAATTCACTCTGGGTACTCCCATCAAAGGCATGGCTATGGCAAAAGTCTTCACTTATCCCTGTCCTTACATGCCTCCTTGACATGTACCATTCCAGGCATACTTCCCCCATTTCTCTCCCTCCAGTACTTTTCCACTCTATTTTCTCATGTCACAAGTGATCTTCACACACCAATCCCTTTAATTATACTATCATACACTCCTTATTAACTCCCCATCTAGCATTCTTTCAACATGCCCAAACCACCTCAAAGTAATACGTTTCACTAACTCTACCATGCCAGAATTCATTCCATTTGCTTTCCCTACTATATGAACTCTCTCATATACCCCCTCATTACTTTCTTCATTCCATCTAGTCATCCCATATGCTCCTCTCATTTAACTCATTCACACAGTCTAGATTCTTGACATCTGTAACTCAACCCATGTCCATGATTCAGCTGCATGGGTCAGGGTGGGGAGGACTATGCTGTCCCTTATATCTTTCTCCATTTCCATACCTACAACTCTAATCTTCATTACTCTACTATGGAACCCAATGACTCTTTTGCCTTGTACTGTTTTCTCCCATATCTCTCCTTCCATGTTGCCAAATTTATCTTTCACAATCTTTCTCCCCCTAACTATATCTATAACACAGCTCAGTATATCTTCTCTCACTCTATAAGGTTTTGCAAAACCTATACTTTCACTTTGTTTCCTTTCAAATACTACTGCTTTCTTTAACTCACATTTACACACATCAAACGCTTGCAACCTTCTGCAATTCCTCTTCACTCTCAGCAAACAACACATGATCATTTGCTAATAAGCTTGTCAGTAGCCACCAAACCTCACCCACACTCCATCTCTATACCCCTTTTCCCTTGTTTTGCTTTCATCTCTCTCTCTCTCTCTCTCTCTCTCTCTCTCTCTCTCTCTCTCTCTCTCTCTCTCTCTCTCTCTCTCTCTCTCTCTCTCTATGCACTGTGGTTTCGGTGCATTACACATGACAGCTAGAGACTGAATGTAAACGAATTTGGCCTTTTTGTCTTTTCTTAGTGCTACCTCTCAGGGTGGGGTATGCTATTTCATGTGTGGCGGGGTGGAAGGTGTTTGCTGTGAATGTTTGAGAGAAATACTTAGAAAAACAAATAGATTTGTATGCAGCATTTATGGATCTGGAGAGGGCATGTGATAGAGTTGATAGAGATGCTTTGTGGAAGGTATTAAGAGTATATGGCGTGGGAGGCAAGTTGCTAGAAGCAGTGAAAAGTTTTTATTGAGGACGTAAGGCATGTGTATGAGTAGGGAGAGAGGAAAGTGATTGGTTCCCAGTGAATATTGGTTTGCGGTAGGGGTGCGTAATTTCTCCATGGATGATCAATTTGTTTATGGATGGGGTTGTTAGGGAGGTGAATGCAAGAGTTTTGGAGAGAGGGGCAAGTATACAGTCTGTTATGGATGAGAGGGCTTGGGAAGTGGGTCAGTTGCTGTTCACAGATGATACACCGCTGGTGGCTCATTCAGGTGAGAAACTCCAGACGTTGGTGACTGAGTTTGGTAAAGTGTGTGAAAGAAGAAAGGTGAGAGTAAATGTGAATAAGGACAAGGTTATTAGGTTCAGTAGGGTTGAGGGACAAGTTAAATGGGAGGTAAGTTTGAATGGAGAAAAAATGGAGGAAGTGAAGTGTTTTAGACAACTGGGAATGGATTTAGCAGCGGATGGAAGTGGAAGTGAGTCACAGGGTGGGGGAGGTGGCGAAGGTTTTGGGAGCACTGAAGAATGTGTGGAAGGCGAGGACGTTATCTCGGAGAGCAAAAAAGGGTATGTTTGAAGGAATAGTGGTTCCAACAATGTTATATGGTTGCGAAGCATGGGCTATGGATAGGGTTGTGTGGAGGAGGGTGGATGTATTGGAAATGAGATATTTGAGGACAATATGTGGTGTGAGGTGGTTTGATCGAGTAAGTAATGAAAGGGTAAGAGAGATGTGAGATAATGAAAAGAGTGTGGTTGACAGAGCAGAAAAGGATGTATTGAAATGGTTTGGTCACATAGAGAGAATGAGTGAGGAAAGATTGACAAAGAGGATATATGTGTCAGAGGTAGAGGGAACGAGGAAAAGTGGGAGACCAAATAGGAGGTGGAAGGATGGAGTGAAAAAGATTTTGAGCGATCGGGGCCTGAACATATAGGAGGGTGAAAGGCATGTAAGGAATAGAGTGAATTGGAACAATGTGGTATACCAGGGTCGACGTACTGTCAATGGATTGAACCAGGGCACTTGAGGCTTCTGGGGTAAACCATGGAAAGTTTCATGAGGCCTGGATGTGGAAAGGAAGCTGTGGTTTCGGTGCATTACACATGACAGCTAGAGACAGTATGAACGAATGTGGCCTTTGTTGTCTTTTCCTAGCGTTACCTTGCACACGTGGGGGGGGAGGGGGCAAAAGTTCTGGGAGTGCTGAAAAATGTGCGGAAGGCAAGAACGTTATCCGAGAGCAAAAATGGGTATGTTTGAAGGAATAGTGGTTCCAACAATGTTATATGGTTGCAAGGCATGGGCTATAGATAGGGTTGTGCGGAGGAGGGTGGATGTGTTGGAAATGAGATGTCTGAGGACAATATGTGGTGTGAGGTGGTTTGATTGAGTAAGTAATGAAAGGGTAAGAGATATGCATCGTAATAAAAAGAGTGTGGTTGAGAGAGCAGAAGAGGGTGTTTTGAAATGGTTTGGTCACATGGAGAGAATGAGTGAGGAAAGATTGACAAACAGGATATTGTGTCAGAGGTGGAGGGAACGAGAAGTGGGAGACCATATTGGAGGTGGAAGGATGGAGTGAAAAAGATTTTAAGCAACTGAGGCTTGAACATGCAGGAGGAAGAAAGGCGTGCAAGGAATAGAGCGAACTGGAACAATGTGGTATATGGGGGTTGATATGCTGTCAATGGATTGAACCAGGGCATATGAAGCATCTGGGGTAAACCATGGAAAGTTTGGTGGGGCCTGGATGTGGAAAGGGAGCTGTGGTTTCGGCACATTATACATGACAGCTACAGATTGAGTGTGAATGAAGGGGGCCTTGGTTGTCTTTTCCTAATGCTACCTCATGTACGTGCGGGGGGAGTGGGTTGTCATTTCATGTGCAACAGGGTGGCGACGGGAATGAATATAGGCAGCAAGTATGAATTATGTACATGTGTATATATGTATATGTCTGTGTATGTATATATCGGTATACCCTGAGATGTATATGTATGTATATGTGCGTGTGGACGTGTAAGTATATACACGTGTATGTGGGTGGGTTGGGCCATTCTTTCATCTGTTTCCTTGCGCTAACTCACTAATGCAAGAGACAGTGACAAAGTATAACAAATGAATATATATATATTTAGAGGTATAAGTTTGTTGAGTATTCCTGGGAAATTATATGGGAGGGTATTCACTGTGAGGGTGAATGCATGTACAGAGCATCAGATTGGGGAAGAGCAGTGTGATTTCAGAAGTGGTAGAGGATGTGTGGATCAGGTGTTTGCTTTGAGGAATGTACGTGGGAAATACTTAGAAAAGCAAATGGATTTGTATGTAGCATTTATGGATCTGGAGAAGGCACATGATAGAGTTGATAGAGATGCTCTGTGGAAGGTATTAAGAATACATGGTGTGGGAGGCAAGTTGATAGAAGCAGTTAAAAGTTTTTACTGAGGATGTAAGGCATGTGTATATGTAGAAAGAGAGGAAAGTGATCGGTTCTCAGTGAATGTCAGTTTGCGGCAGGGGTGCGTGATGTCTCCATGGTTGTTTAATTTGTTTATGGAGGGGGTTGTTAGGGAGGTGAATGCAAGAGTTTTGGAAAGAGGGGCAAGTATGCAGTCTGTTGTGGATGAGAGAGATTGGGAAGTGAGCCAGTTGTTGTTCACTGATGATTCAGCACTGGTGGCTGATTCGGGTGAGAAACTCCAGAAGCTGGTGACCGAGTTTGGTAAAGTGTGTGAAAGAAGAAAGCTGAGAGTAAATGTGAATTAGAGCAAGGTTATCAGGTACAGTAGGGTTGAGGGACAAGTCAACTGGGAGGTAAGTTTGAATGGAGAAAAACTGGAGGAAGTGAAGTGCTTTTGATAGCTGGGAGTGGATTTGGCAGCGGATGAAACCATGGAAGCGGAAGTGAATCATAGGGTGGGGGAGGGGACGAAAGTTCTGGGAGCATTGAAGAATGTGTGGAAGTTGAGAACGTTATCTTGGAAAGCAAAGATGGGTATGTTTGAAGGAATAGTGGTTCCAACAATGTTATATGGTTGCTAGGCGTGGGCTATAGATAGAGTTGTGCAGAAGAGGGTGGATGTGCTGGAAATGAGATGTTTGAGGACAATATGTGGTGTGAGGTGGTTTGATCGAGTAACGAGTAAGTAATGAAAGGGTAAGAGAGATGTGTGGAAATAAAAAGAGTGTGGTTGAGAGAGCAGAAGAGGGTGTTTTGAAATGGTTTGGTCACATGGAGAGAATAAGTGAGGAAAGACTGACAAAGAGGATATATGAGTCAGAGGTGGAGGGAATGGGGAGAAGTGGGAGACCAAATTGGAGGTGGAAAGATGGAGTGAAAAAGATTTTGAGTGATCGGGGCCTGAACATGCAGGAGGGTGAAAGGCATGCAAGGAAAAGAGTGAATTGGAACAATGTGGTATACCGGGGTCGACGTGCTGTCAGTGGATTGAACCAGGGCATGTGAAGCGTCTAGGGTAAACCATGGAAAGTTTTGTGGGGCTTGGATGTGGAAAGGGAGCTGTGGTTTCGGTGCATTATACATTACAGCTATAGACTGAGTGTGAATGAATGCGGCCTTTGTTGTCTTTTCCTAGCACTACCTCGCGCACATGCAGGGGGAGGGGGTTGTCATTTCATGTGTGGCAAGGTGGCGACAGGAATGAATAAGGGCAGACAGTATGAATTATGTATATGTGTACATATGTATATGTCTGTGTGTGTATATATATGTATACGTTGAGATGTATAGGTACGTATATGTGTGTGTGTGGATGAGTATGTATATACATGTGTATGTGGGTGGGTTGGGCCATTCTTTTGTCTGTTTCCTTGCGCTACCTCACTAATGCGGGAGACAGCGACAAAGTATAATAAATCAATAAATAAAAAAATATATATGTATATTCCTGACTCCACATGCTTACCAAATGGCGTCCTAACTACATCTCTTCGTTGTATATCAACTGACTGCTTTATTTCTCCCTTGTGTCTCCCATGATGATGTGATTATTACATGGATGTGCACTTGGGAACTTATCATGTTTCATTTTCCCTGTGGACTCACAGGAATGTACTTGATCACATGCAAAATTGTGATCCTTTTCAACATGTATGTATATGTATGTATATGTTGAAATGTATAGGTATGTATATGTGCGTGTGTGGGCGTTTATACATACATGTGTATGTTGGTGGGTTGGGCCATTCTTTCATCTGTTTCCTTGCACTACCTTGCTTATGCGTAGACGGCGATTAAGTATAATAAATGTATTTAACTGTATTTTCTTAAGTCATCAATAATGCTCAATTTTAAATCTACCCATCTAGATATGTATTGTACTTTACATACTTCTTTTTACTATCTTCCACTACATGAAAGTACTTATTTGGTACAAAATAATTAATCTGACCTTGGATATCGACCCTCCAGGCCAAAATGTCCACTGGAGTAGTTCTCCTCTAATACTTGATGATAGCAGCTCCCCATTATGCCAAGCCAAAGCAATGTGCTGTTTTCCTTGGATCTTGTCCTTACCCTGTTAAGCATAATGAAACAAAATATAAAGCACAATCATCACTGTGTTATTCATTATGGTACATACGGTTTTATAAATACTTTAAATACAGGACTTACAACCTTATGGTATCATAAGCCCTCAAGCCAACACATGATTATGAATTCTGTTGTGCTATCTTTCTTAGTTATAAATGAGTTTCCAAACCATGGGCCTTAAAACCATTGGTATAATCTGGAAATATACAAAAACAGCCAATTTTGCCCAGTGCATGGTATCATCTATCTAATTATGTCTATATCTTTAATGCCTTGCTCTCCAAAGACACTGGCTGTCTTCCCCTCATTTCAATTACTTCTGCCTTATTTCTATATATTTCTTTACAAACACACCATCAAGTAATCCCTCCACATGACTCCACAAGGACTCTACCTAAATTTACTTGATACTGCACTAATACAATAAGCTGAGAAACCTGGACATGACACGAACATTTTAGATTTAGTTCTAGCTAAAAATGGGGATCTCATTAACAATGATGAAGTTGCAGGAAAGTTTGGTAAAATGGATCACTGTCAAATTACTTTATGTGTTAAGTTTCTACACTGCTTGCAATAATGGTAAACATGAGTCAAAAGTTACCAGATTCCACCTGCGTAAGATTACAATGCAAGTGAAAGGTTAGTTGACCAGAGATGGACACTTAAGTATTTATGAAAAATTATAGCTTTTCCCTTTATTTTTTCTGGCAAATAGTGTTTTTTCTCTGAAGTCAATCATTCTATATAATACAAAAAACTAGACAGAAAACTAGGACTTACATAAGTAAATAAAAAATGCAGTATGAAATAACTTTCTAGGAAAGATCTCTGCACCATTCAAATATATCTCAACAGTAAATTGTATTCACAAAATCAAACATTTAGTCAAACTAATTTAGAATATTACAAATGTATTAAAGAAATGAAGGAGAAAAAAAATGTGGAACAGAAAAACTCAAAATGCGCATACGTTTGGCATTGCTAACGGGAATTTCCCCTCACGCACAAGCAAACTTTAAAACATCTACAAGAAAGTCAGGGATCCACCATAGATTTTTTTTACTCAGGGATGAGCATGTACTCTACCAACTTCCAAAGTCAAAATATGAAGTAATTTGCCCTTTGATTCACAAAAATCTCTCTACACACATAAGGGTATCTTTATATCTATGGAAGGTCACTGTGAATGGGTAGAAGGTCAAAGTAGAATTAAACATATATAGGCATGGAAATTTGTATTCAAATTTATGTATCATGCTGTAAATGCAAAGGAATAACCAGTAACGAAAAGATTCAAGAGTTATGGCACAAAGCCCAAAGGAAATAACTTTTAACACTTACCGAAATTTGTTTCCTATGGCCCGATGCTAAATGAGGAACAGTGACTTTGGAGATATATCTTCTAGCAGACAAATCCCACAATAAGATGTTGCGGCCATAATCAGACGATACAAAAAATGGACCATCACTCGCTTTTGAAGTCTTGCTCCGCCAGTTGTCTCTTTCTGAACCTACGCAAATTTAAGAATAAAAAATTACTTTTTATAAGCTCTGGCAACAGGTTAAGGATGATAACTCCCAAGTGCTCCTCACATCCAGAATCCTTAAGCTTATTTCCTGCTACATAAAAATTATACTGAGGTCTTCTTTCACTATGATCCACCCTCATTACATCTGTTCGGATTGAATTTCCATAACCATGCATCAGACCAAGTCTGTAGTCTGCTTACACTTCCTCATATGCTGATGCAATCCACCTCACTTGTCACTTCCCCTCATGACTTTCACATCACCTGGAAACATACTCAGGTAGGTATCCATCTTCGGGCAAGTCATTACATAGATCAGTAAGAGTAAAGGTCCCAGAACAGATCCCTAAGGAACTCTGCTGGTCACCTCGAACTTGCATCCTCTCTTCTCTTCCTTTAAGATAATTTTTCACCCATCTTATTCCTGCCAGGTGATCAAGTCTTTTGGCAGACCAGTTATAAACTATCCACTCAACCTTCCCCTTTGTCTGAGCTCACTCTCTTAGGAATCTTAGAGGTTTGTTACACATGAATTCCTTTCCATAAGAACACACTGTTTCTCAATGCAGACATTTCTCTTCTGTTGAAACTCCTCCATTTGTTATCCAATCATTTTTTCTAAAATCTTAGACTACACTCATCAGTGGGACTGATCTGAAGTTCAGTGCCTCTTCCCTGTCTCCTTTTTTAGAGACAGGAACGACATTCAACCTTTTCTATTACTTTGGCACTCTGCCTTTCTCTAGCAATCTTTTGGACTGCACTTAAAGAGGCTTATCAGCATACATCTTCAGCATATGTGGTGAAATTTTATCAGAACCATGAGCCTTGTATGGGTCAAGACCTATAAGTATTCTGTTAAAGTCTTTCCTAGATATCTCATTGTTTCCTAAAACGTGTTCCCCATTCCATATCAGTTGTGCTGAAAATATGGCGTCTTCCACTGTGAAAACATTTCTGACTTTGTTATTCAGTTTCTCACATATCCTTACATCATCCTCAACACTTCTTCTTTCTGAATCCCTTAGTATGATTAGATGCTCTTTAACTGACATGTGACTCCTGATGAATTTAAGAAAATTTTGAATTTCCTTCTCCCTTGTCCATAATATTCTTTTCAAATTTTCCATGTTCCTCCTTTCTTTTCCTCCTATACTTGATACTTGCTCCTTATAACTTGCATATGCTGGTTGGCTGGAGAGCCACCTATATCTTTGCCACTGCACATCTCAAAGCTCCTTTGCTTTTTGACATGTTCTAATAAGCCATTCTTTCCTTTTTCTCACCATTTTTTCTACATTTGAGGTTCGATGTATCCATGTTCCTACTCCATTACTGTACATTTCACAAAACATTTCATCACAAGGCCCTGGTTCTGGATTACTGAATTCCATTTCCTAAACAATATCATAAGATTAAACTGTTGAAGTCTGCACAGTTTCCAAGATTATATTTCCTCTAGGTTTTATCTCACCTCTGCTCCTTTAACATCATCACTTACCAAATGGTTAAAAGTGGAGCAAAATATGACCACTTTTGCCAACTGGTGTATAATACAAAATATTCTCAATACCCATGCTATTATGTGTGAAAATATGACCTATCAATGATGGTGTACCAGTTCCTCTCATCCTAGTGTGCTACCAATATGTTGGGAGAGGAAGCTTTCTTGTGTTCACTCTAACATGTGTCTCCATGACTTCCTCTTCATGATTAACCAAATCCCCAAAGCCTATCTGTATAACTGTATTCCTTAGTCTGATTAGCTGCTCTTTAACTGACATGTGACTCCTGATGAACTTAGGAAAAGTTATGGATTTCCTTCTCCCTTTTCCACAATATTCTTTTCAAATTTTCTTTGTTCCTCCTTTCTTAAGTAGAGCAAAAATGGGTATGTTTGAATGAATAGTAAATCCAATAATGCTATATGGTAGCGAGGCTTGGGCTATAGATAAGGCTGAAGAGTGGATGTGTTGGAAATGAAAAATTTGAGGACAATATGTGGTATGAAGTGATTTGATCGAGTAAGTAATGAAAGGGTATGAGAAATGTGTGGAAATGAAAAGTGTGTGATTGAAAGAGCAGAAGAGGGTGTGTTGAAATGGTTTGGACATATGGAGAGAATGAGTGAGGAACATTTGACAAAGAGGGGTAAATGTGTCAGAGGTGGAGGGAACAAGAAGTGGGAGACCAAATTGGAAGTGGAAGGATGGAGTGAAAAAGATCTTGAGCAATCAGGACCTGAACATACAGGAGGTGAGAGACATGCAAGAAATAGAGTGAACTGGAATGATGTTGTATACTTGGGTTGATGTGCCATCAATGGACTGAACCAGGGCGTGTGAAATGTCTGGGGTAAACCATGGAAAGGTCTGTGGTGCCTGGACGTGGATAGGGAGCTGTGGTTTCGGTACATTACACATGACAGCTAGAGGCTAAGTGTAAAGGAATGTGGCCTTTTTTTTTGTCTGCTTTCCTGGCACTACCTTACTGAAACGGGGTAGCAAAGCTGTTTCCTTGTGTATATGTATGGTCACATGGATAGAATGAGTGAGGAAAGATTGACAAAGAGGATATATGTGCCAGAGGTGGAGGAAACAAGGAGAAAAGGGAGACCAAATTGGAGGTGGAAGGATGGAGTGAAAAAGATTTTGAGCAATCGGGGCCTAAACATGCAGGAGGGTGAAAGGTGTGCAAGGAGTACAGTGAATTGGAATAATGTGTTATACTGGGGTCGAAATGCTGTCAATGGATTGAAGCAGGGCATGTGAAGCATCTGGCGTAAACCATGGAAAGTTTTGTGGGGCCTTACTCATTCTCTCCATGTGACCAAACCATTTCAATACACCCTCTTCTGCTCTGTCAACCACACTCTTTTTATTACCACACATCTCTCTTACCCTTTCATTACTCACTCAATCAAACCACCTCACACTACATATTGTCCTCAAACTTCTCATTTCCAACACATCCACTTTTCCTCCGCATAACCCTATCTATAGCCCATGCCTTGCAACAATATAACATTGTTGGAACCATTATTCCTTCAAACATACCCAATTTTGCTTTCCGAGATACTATTCTCGCCTTCCACACATTTTTCAGCACTCCCAGAACATTTGCCCCCCTCCCCCACACTGTGACTCACTTCCACTTCTATGGTTCCATCCGCTGCCAAATCCACTCCTAGATATCTAAAACATTTCACTTCCTCCAGTTTTTCTCCATTCAAACTTACCTCCCAACTGACTTGTCCCTCAACCCTACTGAACCTAATAACCTTGCTCTTATTCACATTTACTCTCATATTTCTTCTTTCACACACTTTACCAAACTCAGTCACCAGCTTCTTCACCTGAATCAGCCACCAGCGGTGTATCGTTAACAAACAACTGACTCACTTCCCATGCCCTCTCACCACAACAGACTGCATACTTGCCCCTCTTTCCAAAACTCTTGCATTCACCTCCCTAACAACCCCATCCATAAACAAATTAAACAACCAGGAGACATCACGCATCCCTGCCGCAAACTGACATTCACTGAGAACCAATCACTTTCCTCTCTTCCTACACGTACACATGCCTTACATCCTCAATAAAAACTTTTCACTGCTTCTAGCAACTTGCCTTCCACACCATATATTCTTAATACCTTCCACAGAGCATCTCTATCAACTCTATCATATGCCTTCTCCAAATCCAATTTTTTTCTAACTATTTCTCACATACATTCTTCAAAGCAAACACCTGATCCACACATCCTCTACCACTTCTGAAACCACACAGAGACAAAGTATAATAAATTAAATAATAAATAGTATAGAAAAACAAGGTAGTACACTTTGCCAGGTATATGCTTTCCCACAGCTAGTATATCTATTTGATCTGAAGGGAAAAAAAATAATGTCTGCAATCAGCTAACTAAACTTTTACCTCCACAAGCAAACTTCTATTCACCTGCTTCATTTTTCAGATCAGAATGTCATTAAATGAACAAAAAAATAAGGGAGCTTTGGACACAGATACCAGTTATTGGCTCAAACTTTACCATGAGGCATTGCTAACTCTACTCAGCATCAATGACTGGATTTTTTAATTGCTAAACCTGCTCATTCACTATTTCATCCCTAAATCAAAAAGCCCAAAATACATTAAAATTACCCTATTATGTCAAAGATTTTTCCTCACCTTTCACTGATTTTTCTTCAAGTTGATCAAAATGTTTATCATTGCCTTCCTTTAAGGCTTTTGTTTTATTGTCGATGGAGTTCGGTGATATTGGGTTGCCTTCAGAAATGTACCACCTCATACAGTACACCCCAAAGTCATGACCTTGCAAATGACTAAGAACTCCTCCATCTGAAAAAATAATGAATTTGGATGAATATGATCTTAAAACACATACACTCTGTACAAGCTTTTAATATGTGTGGTAACCATGCTTCAGATATATTTTTTGCCATTGGGTGGCCCATTTTGAAAGTAATGTGTTTATGCAAATCACACTCTTGAAATTCTTTTTCTATTACTTTTCTTTTGGTATCTCAATACTATCTAATATGCCTAAATGTATTCAGTTACCATTTACTTTAGAGGCGAAGGTGAAAGTGAAGATTTGTAGAGGCTTTCAGAAAAGAAGAGAGAATGTTGTGGAGAAGAGAGTGGTGAGAGTAAGTGAGCTTGGAAAGGAGACGTGTGTGAGGAAGTACCAAGAGAGATTGAGTGCAGAATGGCAAAAGGTGAGAGCAAATGACATAAGAGGAATGGGGGGTCAGAATGGGATGTATTTAGGGAAACAGTGATGGCTTGCGCAAAAGATGCATGTGGCATGAGAAAGGTGAGAGATGGGCAGATTAGAAAGGGTAGTAAATGGTGGAATGAAGAAGAAAGATTGTTAGTGAAAGAGAAGAGAGAGGCATTTGGACGATTTTTGCAAGGATGTAGTGCAAATGACTGGGAGACGTATAAAAGAAAGAGGCAAGAGGTCAAGAGAAAGGTGGATGAGGTGAAAAAGAGGGCAAATGAGTTGGGGTGAGAGTATCATTAAAAAAGATGTTTTGGAAGGAGGTAAATAAAGTGCGCAAGACAAGAGAACAAATGGGAACATCGGTGAAGGGGGCAAATGGGGAGGTAATCACAAGTAGTGATGAAGTGAATAGGAGATGGAGTGAATATTTTGAGGGTTTGCTGAATGTGTTTGATGACAGAGTGGCAGATATAGGGTGTTTTGGTTGGGATGTTGTGTGAAGTGAGAGGGTCAAAGGGAATGGTTTGGTGAACAAAGAAGAGGTAGTGAAAGCTTTGGGGAAAATGAAAGCTGGCAAGGCAGCAGGTTTGGATGGTATTGAAGTGGAATTCATCAAGAAAGGGGGTGACTGTGTTGATGATTGGTTGGTAAAGATATTCAATGTATGTATGGATCAAGGTGAAGTGCCTGAGGATTGGCAGAAGGCATACATAGTGCCATTGCATAAAAGGAGAGGGGATAAAGGTGAGTGTTCAAATTACAGATGCACAAGTTTGTTGAGTATTCCTGGGAAATTATATGGGAGGATATTGATTGAGAGGGTAAAGGCATGTACAAAGCATCAGACTGGGGAAGAGCAGCGTGGTTTCACAAGTGATAGAGGATGTGTGGCTCAGGTGTTTGCTTAGAAGAATGTATGTGAGAAATACTTAGAAAAACAGATGGATTTGTATGCAGCATTTATGGATCTGGAGAAGGCATATGATAGGGTGGACAGAGATGCTTTGTAGAAGGTTTAAAGAGTGTATGGTGTGGGAGGTAAGTTGCTAGAAGCAGTGAAAAGTTTTTACCAAGGATATAAGGCATGCATATGAGTAGGAAGAGAGGAGAGTCATTGGTTCCCAGTGAATGTCAGTTTGCAGCAGGGTTGCGTGATGTCACCATGGGTGTTTAATTTGTTTATAGATGGAGTGGTTAGGGAGGTAAATATGAGCGTTTTGGAGAGAAGGGCAAGTATGCAGTCTGTTGTGGGAGAGGGCTCGGGAAGTAAGTCAGCTGCTATTCGCTAATGATACAGTGCTGGTGGCTGAGTCTGGTGAGAAACTGAAGAAGTTGGTGATTGAGTTTGGTAAAGTGTGTGAAAGAAGAAAGCAGAGTAAATGTGAATAAGAGCAAGGTTATTAGGTTCAGTAGGGTTGAGGGGACAAGTTAATTGGGTACAGGTAAGTTTGAATGGAGAAAAATGGAGGAAATGAAGTGTTTTAAATATCTGGGAGTGGACTTAGCAGCAGATGGAACCATGGAAGTGGAAGTAAGTCATAGGGTGGGGGAGGAAGAAAAGGTTCTGGGAGCATTGAAAAATGCATGGAAGGCGAGAACATTATCTCAGAGAGCAAAACTGGGTATGTTTGAAGGAATAATGGTTCCAACAATGTTATATGGTTGCAAGGTATGGGCTATAAATAGGGTTGTGCAGAGGAGGGTGGATGTGTTGGAAATGAAATGTTTGAGGACAATATGTGGTGTGAGGTAGTTTGACTGAGTAAGTAATGAAAGGGTAAGAGAGATGTATGGTAATAAAGAGTGTGGCTGAGAGAGCAGAAGAGGGAGTGTTGAAATGGTTTGGACACATGAAGAGAATGAGTGAGGAAAGATTGAGAAAGAGGATATATGTGTCAAAGGTGGAGGGAAGAGGAAGCAGGAGACCAAATTGGAGGAGGAAGGATGGAGTGAAAAAGATTTTGAGCGATCGGGGCTTGAACATACAGGAGGGTGAAAGGGATGCAAGGAATTGAATGGATTGGAATGATGTGGTATACCAGGGTCGATGTGCTGTCAATGGATTGAACCGGGGCATGTGAAACGTCTGGGGTAAACCATGGAAAGGTCTGTGAGGCCTGGATGTGGGAAGGGAGCTGTGGTTTCGGTGTATTACACATGACAGCTAGAGACTGAGGGTGAACTAATGTGGCCTTTTTGTGTGTTCCTGGCACTGCCTCGCAGGAAGGGGATGCTATTTTCATGTACAGCGTGGTGGCAATGGGAGTGGATGGGGGCAGCAAGTGTGGATGTGTATACATGTGTGCGTGTGTGTGTATGTTTATGTATGCGTTGAGAATGGGGGCGGCAAGTGTGGATGTGTTTATATATGTGTGTGTGTGTATGTTTATGTACGCGCTGAGATGTGTATGTATGTATATGTGCGTGTGTGAGCGTTTATGTACATACATGTGTATGTGGGTGGGTTGGGCCATTCTTCATCTGTTTCCTTGCACTACTTCGTTGATGTGAGAGATGGCAGTAAAGTATAATGAAAAATTAAATATTACTTTAGATTTATGAAAATTCTGCAATAGAGTTCACAGCTGATGCTTTACTGCATTACAAAAGGTAATTTTTTTTTTTATTATACTTTGTCGCTGTCTCCCGCATTAGCGAGGTAGCGCAAGGAAACAGACGAAAGAAAGGCCCAACCCACCTACATACACATGTATATTTTTCTTTTTTCTTTTTTTTGCTTTGTCGCTGTCTCCCACGTTTGCGAGGTAGTGCAAGGAAACAGACAAAAGAAATGGCCCAACCCACCCCCATACACATGTATATACATACGTCCACACAAGCAAATATACATACCTACACAGCTTTCCATGGTTTACCCCCGACGCTTCACATGCCCTGATTCAATCCACTGACAGCACGTCAACCCCGGTATACCACATCGCTCCAATCACTCTATTCCTTGCCCTCCTTTCACCCTCCTGCATGTTCAGGCCCCGATCACACAAAATCTTTTTCACTCCATCTTTCCACCTCCAATTTGGTCTCCCACTTCTCCTCGTTCCCTCCACCTCCGACACATATATCCTCTTGGTCAATCTTTCCTCACTCATTCTCTCCATGTGACCAAACCATTTCAAAACACCCTCTTCTGCTCTCTCAACCACGCTCTTTTTATTTCCACACATCTCTCTTACCCTTACGTTACTTACTCGATCAAACCACCTCACACCACACATTGTCCTCAAACATCTCATTTACAGCACATCTATCCTCCTGCGCACAACTCTATCCATAGCCCACGCCTCGCAACCATACAACATTGTTGGAACCACTATTCCTTCAAACATACCCATTTTAGCTTTCCGAGATAATGTTCTCGACTTCCACACATTCTTCAAGGCTCCCAGAATTTTCGCCCCCTCCCCCACCCTATGATCCACTTCCGCTTCCATGGTTCCATCCGCTGCCAGATCCACTCCCAGATATCTAAAACACTTCACTTCCTCCAGTTTTTCTCCATTCAAACTTACCTCCCAATTGACTTGACACTCAACCCTACTGTACCTAATAACCTTGCTCTTATTCACATTTACTCTTAACTTTCTTCTTTCACACACTTTACCAAACTCAGTCACCAGCTTCTGCAGTTTCTCACATGAATCAGCCACCAGCGCTGTATCATCAGCGAACAACAACTGACTCACTTCCCAAGCTCTCTCCTCCCAACAGACTTCATACTTGCCCCTCTTTCCAAAACTCTTGCATTCACCTCCCTAACAACCCCATCCATAAGCAAATTAAACAATTTAAGATATAAGGAATTTGAGAATGTTACCTTTTCTTTTGAATGTAATATTGCAAATATCTTAACATCATTCTCAAAACTCCTAAAGTAAACACACCCATGCTCTATTTCCTCAGCTTCATTTCCTGAACTGCAGTCCACAGGAGCTCCATTGCCAAATGGTCTACATCCCATTTCTATGCCAAGGTCATCACAGCCCACTTTCACATGGTTTCTAGGAAAGGGTTTGTAATACTAGAGTTCCAGGTTGGAAATGAATATGTGAGCCTGCTGATAATTGATGACTGGCCAAGGGCAGAGCCCGGTGACAATTGATGACTGGCCAAAGGCAAGACCGAACAAGTAAACATGTCATCACATCTCGGTGATTCACAAAGGCTTAGTGAAGGCTGGTGCTTCCTCGCTGTAAATCATGTGGGTTAGAAGGTACAAAGCAATATATATACTCCTAGCAAATATATTTCATGCTCATGGGACACTTCCTCAAAGAGAAAAACGAATTAATTCTCAAAATATACTCTCTGCATTCAGAGGTGGCAGCCTTACATTTGTTACCAACCACTAAACACCCTCAAAAATGAGAAGCTTATGGAAGCATTCAAAACATTCATTAGGATATACTGCAAATTAGTTATTATTATTTTTTTTTTGCCGCTGTCTCCCGCGTTTGCGAGGTAGCGCAAGGAAACAGACGAAAGAAATGGCCCAACCAACCCCCATACACAATGTATATACATACACGTCCACACACGCAAATATACATACCTATACATCTCAATGTACACATATATATACACACACAGACATATACATATATACCCATGCACACAATTCACACTGTCTGCCTTTATTCATTCCCATAGCCACCTCGCCACACATGGAATACCATCCCCCTCCCCCCTCATGTGTGCGAGGTAGCACTAGGAAAAGACAACAAAGGCCCCATTCGTTCACACTCAGTCTCTAGCTGTCATGCAATAATGCCCGAAACCACAGCTCACTTTCCACATCCAGGCCCCACACAACTTTCCATGGTTTACCCCAGACGCTTCACATGCCCTGATTCAATCCACTGACAGCACGTCAACCCCGGTATACCACACTGATCCAATTCACTCTATTCCTTGCCCGCCTTTTACCCTCCTGCATGTTCAGGCCCCGATCACACAAAATCTTTTTCACTCCATCTTTCCACCTCCAATTAGGTTTCCCACTTCTCCTCGTTCCCTCCACCTCCGACACATATATCCTCTTGGTCAATCTTTCCTCACTCATTCTCTCCATGTGACCAAACCATTTCAAAACACCCTCTTCTGCTCTCTCAACCATGCTCTTTTTATTTCCACACATCTCTCTTACCCTTACATTACTTACTCGATCAAACCACCTCACACCACACACTGTCCTCAAACATCTCATTTCCAGCACATCCATCCTCCTGCACACAACTCTATCCATAGCCCACACCTCGCAACCATACAACATTGTTGGAACCACTATTCCTTCAAACATACCCATTTTTGCTTTCCGAGATAATGTTCTCCACTTCCAAACATTCTTCAAGGCTCCCAGGATTTTCGCCCCCTCCCCCACTCTATGATTCACTTCCGCTTCCATGGTTCCATCCGCTGCCAGATCCACTCCCAGATATCTAAAACACTTCACTTCCTCCAGTTTTTCTCCATTCAAACTCACCTCCCAATTGACTTGACCCTCAACCCTACTGTACCTAATAACCTTGCTCTTATTCACATTTACTCTTAACTTTCTTCTTTCACACAGTTTTCCAAACTCAGTCACCAGCTTCTGCAGTTTCTCACATGAATCAGCCACCAGCGCTGTATCATCAGCAAACAACAACTGACTCACTTCCCAAGCTCTCTCATCCACGGCAGACTTCATACTTGCCCCTCTTTCCAAAACTCTTGCATTCACCTCCCTAACAACCCCATCCATAAACAAATTAAACAACCATGGAGACATCACACACCCCTGCCGCAAACCTACATTCACTGAGAACCAATCACTTTCCTCTCTTCCTACACGTACACATGCCTTACATCCTCGATAAAAACTTTTCACTGCTTCTAACAACTTGCCTCCCACACCATATATTCTTAATACCTTCCACAGAGAATCTCTATCAACGCTATCATATGCCTTCTCCAGATCCATACATGCTACATACAGATCCATTTGCTTTTCTAAGTATTTCTCACATACATTCTTCAAAGCAAACACCTGATCCACACATCCTCTACCACTTCTGAAACCACACTGCTCTTCCCCAATCTGATGCTCTGTACATGCCATCACCCTCTCAATCAATACCCTCCCATATAATTTACCAGGAATACTCAACAAACTTATACCTCTGTAATTTGAGCACTCACTCTTATCCCCTTTGCCTTTGTACAATGGCACTATGCACGCATTCCGCCAATCCTCAGTCACCTCACCATGAGTCATACATACATTAAATAACCTTACCAACCAGTCAACAATACAGTCACCCCCTTTTTTAATAAATTCCACTGCAATACCATCCAAACCTGCTGCCTTGCCGGCTTTCATCTTCCGCAAAGCTTTTACTGCCTCTTCTCTGTTTACCAAATCATTTTCCCTAACCCTCTCACTTTGCACATCACCTCGACCAAAACACCCTATATCTGCCACTCTATCATCAAACACATTCAACAAACCTTCAAAATACTCACTCCATCTCCTTCTCACATCACCACTACTTGTTACCACCTCCCCATTTGCGCCCTTCACTGAAGTTCCCATTTGCTCCCTTGTCTTATGCACTTTATTTACCTCCTTCCAGAACATCTTTTTATTCTCCCTAAAATTTAATGATACTCTCTCACCCCAACTCTCATTTGCCCTCTTTTTCACCTCTTGCACCTTACTATTACTATACTTTGTTGCTGTCTCCCGCATTAGCGAGGTAGTGCAAAGAAACAGACGAAAGAATGACCCAACCTACCCACATACACATGTATATACATACACGTCCATACACGAACATATACATACCTATACATCTCAACATATACATATATATACACACACAGACATATACACATGTACATAATTCATAGTCTGCCCTTATTCATTCCCATCGCCACCCTACCACACATGAAATAACAACCTCCACCCCACGCATGTGCACGAGGTAGTGCTAGGAAAAGACAACAAAGGCCACATTCATTCACACTCAGTCTCTAGCTGTCATGTATAATGCACCAAAACCACAGCTCCCTTTCCACATCCAGGCCCCACAGAACTTCCCATGGTTTATCCCAGATGCTTCACATGCCCTGCTTCAAACCAGTGACAGCACATCGACCCCAGTATACCACGTCGTTCCAATTCACTCTATTCCTTGCACGCCTTTCACCCTCCTGCATCTTCAGGCCCCAATCACTAGAAACCTTTTTCACTCCATCCTTCCACCTCCAATTTAGTCTCCCACTTCTCCTCGTTCCCTCCACCTCTGACACATATATCCTCTTTGTCAGTCTTTCCTCACTCATTCTCTACATGTGACCAAACCATTTCAAAACACCCACTTCTGCTCTCTCAACCACACTCTTTTAATTACCACACATCTCTCTTACCCTTTCATTACTTCCTCGGTCAGACCACCTCACACCACATATTGTCCTCAAACATCTCATTTCCAGCACACCCACCCTCCTCCGCACAACTTTATCTATAGCCCACATCTCGCAACCATATAACATTGTTGGAACTAATATTCCTTCAAACATACAGATTTTTGCTTTCCAATATAACTTTCTCGACTTCCACACATTCTTCAACACTACCAGAACTTTCAACCACTCCCCCACCCCATGAATCACTTCCACTTCCATGGTTCCATCCACTGCCAGATCCACTCCCAGATATCTAAAACACTTCACTTCCTCCAGTTTTTCTCCATTCAAACTTACCTCCCAGTTGATTTGTCCCCCAACCCTGATGTACCTAATAACCTTGCTCTTATTCACATTTACTCTCAGCTTTCTTCTTTCACAGACTTTACCAAACTCAGTCACCAGCTTCTGTGCTGTTTCTAACCCGAATCAGCCACCAGTGCTGTATCATCAGCAAACAACAACTGGCTCACTTCCAAAGCTCTCTCATCCACAACAGACTGCATACTTGCCCCTCTTTCCAAAACTCTTGCATTCACCTCCCTAACAACCCCATCCATAAACAAATTAAACAACCATGGAGACATCACACACCCCTGCCGCAAACCAACATTCACTGACAACCAATCACTTTCCCCTCTTCATACATGTACACATTCCTTTCATCCTTGATAAAAACTTTTCACTGCTTCTAACAACTTGCCTCCCACACCATATATTCTTAATACCCCCCACAGAGCATCTTTATCAACTCTTATCATATGCCTTCTCCAGATCCATAAATGCTACATACAAATCCATTTGCTTTTCTAAGTATTTCTCACATACATTCTTCAAAGCAAACACCTGATCCACATATCCTCTACCACTTCTGAAACCACACTGCTCTTCCCCAATCTGATGCTCTGTACATGCCTTCACCCTCTCAATCAATACCTTCCCATATAATTTCCCAGGAATACTCAACAAACTTATATCTCTGTAATTTGAGCACTCACTTTTATCCTCTTTAAAATTAGTATGATTAATAAATTTTTGGAACAGTTAAGAGATAGAAGTGAGAAAAATCAATGAAGACAGCCTAAGCAAATAAAAATTGGGGATGCATAAGAACACATTATAAAATATATCCAGATCAATACAAAAAGAAAAATTATACAAAAGCATTAGCTAAACATTAAACACATCCTTAACAACGTACACTTTAATACATATCTCCCATTCAAGGATTGGCTGTTACAATACCTTTCTTTGAACAGCTGATCTGTGGAATTCTCTTCCTCATCTTTCTCTTTTCATATAACCTTTCTTCAAATTTAAGAATTAGGTCTACAAACATCTGCAGAGCCCTTATTAATTTCTTCTTTCTATGTCTTTAACTTTTTTTCTTTAACCTGACTGCCATGATTGGGCAATGTTATTTGCCCGTGCCACGTTGGTCCCTTTCAAAAAAGAATCTGTACCATTACCTTTCAGAGAAATGAGCATGATATCCTTTTCAGCAGCAACAAGAGCCTGTGCAGGTGTAACTGGATTACTTTCCACTAAAGACAAGTCTGCAAACTGATGAAGAGTAAAGACACGTGTGATCTCATGCCTTGCTTGCCATACTACTACACGACCACTGCCACCAACGGTCACTATGACTTCTTCTCCTCCTACACGACTCCAACATATGCTGTTTACTGAAAGACCCTGAAATAAATACACATTCTTAAATTTTCATGAAAGCCCTGCTCAAAAAAGTGCCAAGCTACAAGTATCTATGACTAGATTTAGCCATGATGGCAAGGTTAGCATGAAGCTATCGCATGACTTGCTCATACAGGGGGCAGCAATCAAGTTTGGGGAAAAGAGATAAAATGTATATGTTATCGCTTTTTCTTTTCTTTCAAGCATTTTTACTTATTCTGTGGAGCAGGGTGGCATTGGGAATGGATGACAGTGAGCAAGATGACTGTGTGTGTATGTGTATGTATATATGTATATATATGTACATGTACAGGTATGTACATATATGTATATATATGAGTATATATATGGGGATAGGGGAGAAAGAATACTTCCCACGTATTCCCTGCGTGTCGTAGAAGGCGACTAAAAGGGGAGGGAGTGGGGGGCTGGAAATCCTCCCCTCTCAATTTTTTTTAATTTTCCAAAAGAAGGAACAGAGAAGGGGGCCAGGTCAGGACATTCCCTCAATGGCCCAGTCCTCTGTTCTTAACGCTACCTCACTAACGCGGGAAATGGCGAATAGTTTGAAAAAAAAAAAAAAATGAGTATATGAGTGGCCATGTCTTTCTTCATCGGTTTGCTGGCGCTACCTCGCTAAAGCGGGAAACAGCAATCAAGTATGAATAAAAAATTAAATATATATATATATATTATCTATCGTACTTAATAGCTCTTTCCTGTGTCAGCGAGGTAGCACTAGGAAACAGACGAAGAATGGCCCATCCACTCATATACACAGTGGAAAGGATCACAGTCATATACGCATATATAAATAAACACCCATACACACACATATACATATATATACACATCAACATATACACACACACATACATATATATACACACACAAATACATATACATATATACACATGCACATATTCATACTTGCTAAGAAACAGACAAAGAATGGCCCATCCACTCATATACACATTGGAAAGGATCACAGTCATATACACATATATAAATAAACACCCATACACACATATACATATATATACACATCAACATATACACACATACATACATATAAATACACACAAAAACATATACATATATACACATGCACATATTCATACTCACTTGCCTTCATCCATTCCTGGCGCTATCCTGCCCCACAGGAAACAGCATCGCTTCCCCCTGCTTCAGTGAGGTAGCACCAGGAAAACATACATATATACACATGCACATATTCATACTTGCTAAGAAACAGACAAAGAATGGCCCATCCATTCATATACACATTGGAAAGGATCACAGTCATATTTTTTTTTTTTTTTTTCTGTCTCCTGCGTTTGCGAGGTAGCGCAAGGAAACAGACGAAAGAAATGGCCCAACCCACTCCCATACACATGTATATACATACGTCCACACACGCAAATACACATACCTACACAGCTTTCCATGGTTTACCCCAGACGCTTCACATGCCCTGATTCAATCCACGGACAGCACGTCAACCCCGGTATACCACATCGATCCAATTCACTCTATTCCTTGCCCTCCTTTCACCCTCCTGCATGTTCAGGCCCCTGTCACACAAAATCTTTTTCACTCCATCTTTCCACCTCCAATTTGGTCTCCCACTTCTCCTCGTTCCCTCCACCTCCGACACATATATCCTCTTGGTCAATCTTTCCTCACTCATTCTCTCCATATGCCCAAACCATTTCAAAACACCCTCTTCTGCTCTCTCAATCACGCTCTTTTTATTTTCACACATCTCTCTTACCCTTACGTTACTTACTCCATCAAACCACCTCACACCACACGTCCTCAAACATCTCATTTCCAGCACATCCATCCTCCTGCGCACAACTCTATCCATAGCCCATGCCTCGCAACCATACAACATTGTTGGAACCACTATTCCTTCAAACATACCCATTTTTGCTTTCCGAGATAATGTTCTCGACTTCCAAACATTCTTCAAGGCTCCCAGGATTTTCGCCCCCTCCCCCACCCTATGATCCACTTCCGCTTCCATGGTTCCATCCACTGCCAGATCCACTCCCAGATATCTAAAACACTTCACTTCCTCCAGTTTTTCTCCATTCAAACTTACCTCCCAATTGACCCTCAACCCTACTGTACCTAATTACCTTGCTCTTATTCACATTTACTCTTAACTTTCTTCTTTCACACACTTTACCAAACTCAGTCACCAGCTTCTGCAGTTTTTCACATGAATCAGCCACCAGCGCTGTATCATCAGCGAACAGTCATATACACATATATAAATAAACACCCATACACACATATACATATATATACACATCAACATATACACACATACATATAAATACACACACAAAAACATATACATATATACACATGCACATATTCATACTCGCTTGCCTTCATCCATTCCTTGTGCTATCCTGCCCCACAGGAAACAGCATCGCTTCCCCCTGCTTCAGTGAGGTAGCACCAGGAAAACAGACTGAAAAGGCCACATTTGTTCACCCTGTCTCTAGCGGTCATGTGTAATCCATCAAAACACAGCTCCCTATCCACATCCAGACTCCACAGACCTTTCTATGGTTTATCCATTATATTTCACATGCCCTGATTCAGTCCACTGACAGCACGTTAACCCCGGTATATCACATCGTTCTAATTCACTCTAATCCTTGCACGCCTCTCACTCTCCTATATGTTCAGACACCAATCACTCAAAATCTTTTTCAATCCATCCTTCCACCTCCAATTTGGTCTCCTGCTTCTCCTTGTTCCCTCCACCTCTGACATATATATCCTCTTAGTCAATCTTTCCTCGCTCATTCTCTCCATATGTCCAAACCATTTCAACACAGCCTCTTCTGCTCTCTCAACCACACCCTTTTTATTTCCATACATCTCTCTTACCCTTTCATTACTTACTTTATTATACCTGATCGTCATTTCCTGCATCAGCGTATTAGTACCAGGAAACAGGCAAAGAACAGCCCATCCACTCATATACACATGTATATACACAAACACCTACATATGCACATATACATATACACAGATTTTCCATGGGGATAGGGGAGAAAGAATACTTCCCACGTATTACCTGCACGTCATAGAAGGCAACTAAAAGGGGAGGGAGAGGGGGCTGGAAATCCTCCCCTCTCATTTTTGTTTTTCCAAAAGAAGGCACAAAGAAGGGGGCAAGTGAGGATATTCCCTCAAAGGCTCAGTCCTCTGTTCTTGGCGCTACCTTGCTAATGCGGGAAATGGCGAATAGCATGAAAAAAAAAAAACACAATGAGAACAATGGAAGTAAGGGGAGTGGGGGAGGAATGGGATGTATTTAGGGAATCAGTGATGGATTGTGCAAAAGATGCTTGTGGCATGAGAAGAGTGGGAGGTGGGTTGATTAGAAAGGGTAGTGAGTGGTGGGATGAAGAAGTAAGGTTATTAGTGAAAGAGAAGAGAGAGGCATTTGGACAATTTTTGCAGGGAAAAAATGCAATTGAGTGGGAGATGTATAAAAGAAAGAGACAGGAGGTCAAGAGAAAGGTGCAAGAGGTGAAAAAAAGGGCAAATGAGAGTTGGGGTGAGAGAGTATCATTAAATTTTAGGGAGAATAAAAAGATGTTCTGGAAGGAGGTAAATAAAGTGCATAAGACAAGGGAGCAAATGGGAACTCAGTGAAGGGCACAAATGGGGAGGTGATAACAAGTAGTGGTGATGTGAGAAGGAGATGGAGTGAGTATTTCGAAGGTTTGTTGAATGTGTTTGATGATAGAGTGGCAGATATAGGGTGTCTTGGTCGAGGTGGTGTGCAAAGTGAGAGGGTTAGGGAAAATGATTTGGTAAAGAGAGAAGAGGTAGTGAAAGCTTTGCGGAAGATGAAAGCCGGCAAGGCAGCAGGTTTGGATGGTATTGCAGTGGAATTTATTAAAAAAGGGGGTGACTGTATTGTTGACTGGTTGGTAAGGTTATTTAATGTATGTATGACTCATGGTGAGGTGCCTGAGGATTGGCGGAATGCGTGCATAGTGCCATTGTTCAAAGGCAAAGGGGATAAGAGTGAGTGCTCAAATTACAGAGGTATAAGTTTGTTGAGTATTCCTGGTAAATTATATGGGAGGGTATTGATTGAGAGGGTGAAGGCATGTACAGAGCATCAGATTGGGGAAGAGCAGTGTGGTTTCAGAAGTGGTAGAGGATGTGTGGATCAGGTGTTTGCTTTGAAGAATGTATGTGAGAAATACTTAGAAAAGCAAATGGATTTGTATGTAGCATTTATGGATCTGGAGAAGGCATATGATAGAGTTGATAGAGATGCTCTGTGGAAGGTATTAAGAATATATGGTGTGGGAGGAAAGTTGTTAGAAGCAGAGAAGTTTTTATCGAGGATGTAAGGCATGTGTACGTGTAGGAAGAGAGGAAAGTGATTGGTTCTCAGTGAATGTAGGTTTGCGGCAGGAGTGTGTGATGTCTCCATGGTTGTTTAATTTGTTTATGGATGGGGTTGTTAGGGAGGTAAATGCAAGAGTTTTGGAAAGAGAGGCAAGTATGAAGTCTGTTGGGGAGGAGAGAGCTTGGGAAGTGAGTCAGTTGTTGTTTGCTGATGACACAGCGCTGGTGGCTGATTCATGTGTGAAACTGCAGAAGCTGGTGACTGAGTTTGGTAAAGTGTGTGGAAGAAGAAAGTTAAGAGTAAATGTGAATAAGAGCAAGGTTATTAGGTACAGTAGGGTTGAGGGTCAAGTCAATTGGGAGGTGAGTTTGAATGGAGAAAAACTGGAGGAAGTGAAGTGTTTTAGATATCTGGGAGTGGATCTGGCAGCGGATGGAACCATGGAAGCGGAAGTGGATCATAGGGTGGGGGAGAGAGCGAAAATTCTGGGGGCCTTGAAGAATGTGTGGAAGTCGAGAGCATTATCTCGGAAAGCAAAAATGGGTATGTTTGAAGGAATAGTGGTTCCAACAATGTTGTATGGTTGCGAGGCGTGGGCTATGGATAGAGTTGTGCGCAGGAGGATGGATGTGCTGGAAATGAGATGTTTGAGGACAATGTGTGATGTGAGGTGGTTTGATCGAGTGAGTAACGTAAGGGTAAGAGAGATGTGTGGAAATAAAAAGAGCGTGGTTGAGAGAGCAGAAGAGGGTGTTTTGAAGTGGTTTGGGCACATGGAGAGGATGAGTGAGGAAAGATTGACCAAGAGGATATATTGTGTCGGAGGTGGAGGGAACAAGGAGAAGAGGGAGACCAAATTGGAGGTGGAAAGATGGAGTGAAAAAGATTTTGTGTGATCGGGGCCTGAACATGCAGGGGGTGAAAGGAGGGCAAGGAACAGAGTGAATTGGAGCGATGTGGTATACCGGGGCTGACGTGCTGTCAGTGGATTGAATCAAGGCATGTGAAGCGTCTGGGGTAAACCATGGAAAGCTGTGTAGGCATGTATATTTGCGTGTGTGGACGTATGTATATACATGTGTATGGGGGGGGTTGGGCCATTTCTTTCATCTGTTTCCTTGCGCTACCTCGCAAACGCGGGAGACTGCGACAAAGTATAAAAAAAAAAAAAAAAATATACATATATATACACATGTACATATTCATCAGGGGTTAGTAAGAGGACAAGAGCAAGGGAAGGAGTAGCACTACTCCTGAATCAGGAGTTGTGGGAGTATGTGATAGAGTGTAAGAAAGTAGATTCTAGATTGATATAGGTAAATCTGAAAGTTGATGGAGAGAGATGGGTGATTATTGGTGCATATGCACCTGGGCATGAGAAGAAAGATCATGAGAGGCAAGTGTTTTGAGAGCAGCTGAATGAGTGTGTTAGTGGTTTTGATGCACAAGACCGGGTTATAGTGATGGGTGATTTGAATGCAAAGGTGAGTAATGTGGCAGTTGAGGGAATAATTGGTATACATGGAGTCTTCATTGTTGTAAATGGAAATGGTGAAGAGCTTGTAGATTTATGTGCTGAAAAAGGACTGTTGATTGGGAATACCTGGTTTAAAAAGCGAGATATACATAAGTATACGTATGTAAGTAGGAGAGATGGCCAGAGAGTGTTATTGGGTTACGTGTTAATTGATAGGCGCACGAAAGAGAGACTTTTGGATGTTAATGTGCTGAGAGGTGCAACTGGAGGGATGTCTGATCATTATCTTGTGGAAGCAAAGGTGAAGATTTGTGGGGGTTTTCAGAAAAGAAGAGAGAATGTTGGGGTGAAGAGAGTGGTGAGAGTAAGTGAGCTTGGGAAGGAGACTTGTGTGAGGAAGTACCAGGAGAGACTGAGTACAGAATGGAAAAAGGTGAGAACAAAGGAGGTAAGGGGAGTGGGGGAGGAATGGGATGTATTTAGGGAAGCAGTGATGGCTTGCGCAAAAGATGCTTGTATCATGAGAAGCGTGGGAGGTGGGTTGATTAGAAAAGGTAGTGAGTGGTGGGATGAAGAAGTAAGATTATTAGTGAAAGAGAAGAGAGAGGCATTTGGATGATTTTTGCAGGGGAAAAATGCAGATGAGTGGGAGAGGTATAAAAGAAAGAGACAGGAGGTCAAGAGAAAGGTGCAAGAGGTGAAAAAGAGGGCGAATGAGAGTTGGGGTGAGAGAGTATCATTAAATTTCAGGGAGAATAAAAAGATGTTTTGGAAGGAGGTAAATAAAGTGCGTAAGACAAGGGAGCAAATGGGAACTTCAGTGAAGGGGGCTAATGGGAAGGTGATAACAAGTAGTGGTGATGTGAGAAGGAGATGGAGTGAGTATTTTGAAGGTTTGTTGAATGTGTTTGATGATAGAGTGGCAGATGTGGGGTGTCTTGGTCGAGGTGGTGTGCAAAGTGAGAGGGTTAGGGAAAATGATTTGGTAAAGAGAGAAGAGGTAGTAAAAGCTTTACGGAAGATGAAAGCCGGCAAAGCAGCGGGTTTGGATGGCATTGCAGTGGAATTTATTAAAAAAGGGGGTGACTGTATTGTTGACTGGTTGGTAAGGTTATTTAATGTATGTATGATTCATGGTGAGGTGCCTGAGGATTGGCGGAATGCTTGCATATTGCCATTGTACAAAGGCAAAGGGGATAAGAGTGAGTGCTCAAATTACAGAGGTATAAGTTTGTTGAGTATTCCTGGTAAATTATATGGGAAGGTATTGATTGAGAGGGTGAAGGCATGTACAGAGCATCAGATTGGGGAAGAGCAGTGTGGTTTCAGAAGTGGTAGAGGATGTGTGGATCAGGTGTTTGCTTTGAAGAATGTATGCGAGAAATACTTAGAAAAACAAATGGATTTGTTTGTAGCATTTATGGATCTGGAAAAGGCATATGATAGAGTTGATAGAGATGCTCTGTGGAAGGTATTAAGAATATATGGTGTGGGAGGCAAGTTGTTAGAAGCAGTGAAAAGTTTTTATCGAGGATGTAAGGCATGTGTATGTGTAGGAAGAGAGGAAAGTGATTGGTTCTCAGTGAATGTAGGTTTGCGGCAGGGGTGTGTGATGTCTCCATGGTTGTTTAATTTGTTTATGGATGGGGTTGTTAGGGAGGTGAATGCAAGAGTTTTGGAAAGAGGGGCAAGTATGCAGTCTGTTGTGGATGAGAGAGCTTGGGAAGTGACTCAGTTGTTCGCTGATGATACAGCGCTGGTGGCTGATTCATGTAAGAAACTGCAGAAGCTGGTGACTGAGTTTGGTAAAGTGTGTGAAAGAAGAAAGTTAAGAATAAATGTGAATAAGAGCAAGGTTATTAGGTACAGTAGGGTTGAGGGTCAAGTCAATTGGGAGGTAAGTTTGAAAGGAGAAAAGCTGGAGGAAGTGAAGTGTTTTAGATATCTTGGAGTGGATCTGGCAGTGGATGGAACCATGGAAGCGGAAGTGAATCATAGGGTGGGGGAGGGGGTGAAAATTCCGGGAGCCTTGAAGAATGTTTGGAAGTCGAGAACATTATCTCGGAAAGCAAAAATGGGTATGTTTGAAGGAATAGTGGTTCCAACAATGTTGTATGGTTGCGGGGCGTGGGCTATGGATAGAGTTGTATGCAGGAGGGTGGATGTGCTGGAAATGAGATGTTTGAGGACAATATGTGGTGTGAGGTGGTTTGATCGAGTAAGTATTGTAAGGGTGAGAGAGATGTGTGGAAATAAAAAGAGTGTGGTTGAGAGAGCAGAAGAGGGTGTTTTGAAATGGTTTGGTCACATGGAGAGAATGAGTGGGGAAAGATTGACCAAGAGGATATATGTGTCAGAGGTGGAGGGAACGAGGAGAAGTGGGAGACCAAATTGGAGGTGGAAAGATGGAGTGAAAAAGATTTTGAGTGATCGGGGCCTGAACATGCAGGAGGGTGAAAGGCGTGCAAGGAATAGAGTGAATTGGAACGATGTGGTATACCGGGGTCAACGTGCTGTCAATGGATTGAACCAGGGCATGTGAAGCGTCTGGGGTAAAACATGCAAAGCGTGTGGGGCCTGGATGTGGAAAGGGAGCTGTGGTTTCGGTGCATTATTACATGACAGTTAGAGACTGAATGTGAACGAATGGGGGCTTTGGTGTTTTTCCTAGCGGTACCTCGCACACATGAGGGGGGAGGGGGTTGTTATTCCATGTGTGGCGAGGTGGCGATGGGAACAAATAAAGGCAGACAGTATGAATTATGTACATGTGTATATATGTATATGTCTGTGTGTGTATATATATGTATACATTGAGATGTATAGGTATGTATATTGTGCGTGTGTGGACATGTATGTATATACATGTGTATATGGGCGGGTTGGGCCATTCTTTCGTCTGTTTCCTTGCGCTACCTCGCTAACGCGGGAGACAGCGACAAAGCAAAATAAATAAATAAATAATATTCGTCTTGCTTGCCTTCTTCCATTCCTGGTGGTACCCCACCCTACAGGAGAGAGCATCACTACCGCCTTGCTTCAGCGAAGCAGTGCCAGGAAAACAGGCAAAAAAGGCCACATTTGTTCACACTCAGTCTCTTAACTTTAACTTACCTGATGTTCCTGATGTTGTGCTATGACATCACCAGTATGTAGACTGCACAGTCTTACACTTGATGTATCACCAATACATGCTACTGTGTGTCCATAGTCTGGATCTGATACTCTACGATGAAGACGTAATGACAGGACTTTCTCATTATTGTATGGGATGATCTGAAAAGAAATATAAATTCCATGTTACTGACAATGCAAATAAGGATATTTCAAATAACATATAATCTGACAACCCACTCCTAGGGCTCCTGCAACTTTGATACTAAACTTCACACTGGAGCAGGGAAATGATGGACTCCTTTGGAACGAGAAGGTTCTCAACAAAACTGCACTCCTTTTCAGTCAACTGACTGATACTGTACAGCCCTGCCAAAGGTAATTTCTTACTCAAAGAAAACCACTTAAAACTAAAGAAAGCCCCAAAAAGGATGTTCACGGACATTAATTTGAATATCAAAAGGAAGGAGTCACAATTTAAGCTATCTTATGAAATATTTTCCTACTTAACACATGGTATCCCCTGAGAGTCTTTTCTAAACATTCCATCTCCTCCATTCCTCATATTCACACCATCACCAACATTCTGGTTATGTTCTAATGCACAAACAGGACCAAAAATGTATATCCTTGTAAAAAAAAAAAAAATATTAGGCACTAATTCTTTGTTTTTAAAATAAATCCTTCCTATTTTCTATTTCAATAAGTCATCCACACATTCAAGAGCAGCATTCCAAAAAAGTTCTGTGGAAACTGTATTTACATAAATCAAATATTCCTCAATCATATGGAAAAGGGATGTGTTTATTAGCTTACAATGCTATCACTTCCTTAACTTATTAAAACAAAAACTAAAAAAAAAATAAGGAAATAACAAAAACAAAAATCAGTTTTACACAAGCAATTACAAAAAAAGAAATCATTTTCACTAATGGATCTGAAGTACAGAAAAGCTGTGAACTGGCAGGATGCTTGGAGTCGTAAAGAAAATCGGATGGATAAGGCTTAAGCAAAAATATGAAGACACACAGTTTGCACTCAACAGTGGATAATGGGCTTCATTCCTGGGTAAGATTTCTCAACCCAATTCTCATGCAAATATATGAACAAAATGGGAAACGTATGCTTTGAAAAATGAAAAATCTTTACTCTCCTAAGCAGTTTCCCACAAGCATAAGATATATTCCCTGGTAACGTAAGGTCCAGGATCTTCCCATATTTACGATGTGATGCGGAGGCACCAGCCTTCACTTGCCCTTTGCAGATGATCCTAAGGTGTTCACAGCCACTCACTCATTGAATGGGCCCACACTTAGCATATCAACAACAACCACCAGGATAACACCATCCTTTCTCCTACCAGCTGCTCTGAGCTCATAACTTGCAGATTGTGGTCCCTTTCTCAAGTCAGTCCCAAGCAAGATACATTTTGGAATGTAAGCTGAGAACCATACCAGCTAGAGTTTTCAAGATAAAGATGATATACCTCTCCTGACTGCACTCTTGGGAGTATAGCTTCAGGGATTTCAACCAATCCCTGTAATTCAGTTCCTTTACCACGTTAGTGTGAACTGTTAAAGATCTATGAAAACTCTCTAATTCTGAAATTCTGCCTACATTGTACAGTGATATTAGAACACAACAACAATAATAATAATAATATCATTAATTGTTTTTCTTCCTTTGTCTTGAAGGCAGGCATGATCTAGTCTACCACCCTCCTGCGTGAGGCAACTGTTGCTCGGCTATGCTCACTGAAGGTTACGTCACTAAACATTATTACTCCCAAGGTCTTTCATATCATTCAACTGGTATGTGTTAGTGTCTGTGTCTGTCTACCATTCCAATTTGATTTCATTTTCTGCACACCAAAGGAGTCGGAATTTATCTCCAATGAAAACCATGCTCTCAGTGGCACAATTAAAGACTCAGTTCATGTCTCTTTGTCGCCTTTCAGCATCCTTTACTGATATGATTTTCCTCCCTATTCTTATTTCATCTGCAATAGTTTATTTGAAACCGTGAATGTTTGTTAATGTCAGATATAAGAATGAGGAGCAGGAGGGGTCAAAAACAGTTCTATGAGGAACAGCTTTTACCACAGAAACACCAGAGATGGCTTGGTTCACAACTGTATTGTGATTTTGTTAGTTATAAATCTGATACCTTGGTTCACTATGTATAGTGATTTGTTGTAAAAAAGTTGTATATGCATCTCCCAATTTTTCCAGTTATTCCCATCTTTCACATTTTATGTGTTACGATACCATGGTCACATTTGTCAAATGCTCTTGCAAAATCTGTGTACATTAGCATTTTCTTTTTTTTCCAGATCTTCAGCATTCCTGGCATAGTGTTCAACCAACTCAGTGAGATATGCAAGATCTTTCTACTCTGACACCAATTTGTCCTGAGTTATTTAAACTGCTCACTCATACAACTTCTGCCAGTTTTTCTCTCAGGACTCTTTCAAAGATCTAAATAATGAGTGATATTAATACTATTGGTCAACAACGTTTTGTCACTGCTTTGCTTTTACCTTTGTGGAATGGAGAAATGCGAATCCATTTCAGACTCTCAGGAAGGATGCCAAAATGTAGACTTTTTCTACAGGATACTCAGCATTCATGTTAGAGAAATTTTACATTTCTTTATGAATACTGAGTTCCATGAGCCAGGGCCTCATCATTTGCAATTTCAGTGAAATAATCTACAAAAATCACAATGAACTGAGAACCTTTAAGCATACAAAACTGACTCTGGTGCTATTTTCAAAATGTTTTTCCGAACTTATCTAGTAACAGCTGCAAAAAGCTACTTGCACCAATCTGAAAATCTGTAAGTCATACCAAACATATTTGAAAGAAAACTAAGAAACTTATACTCATACAGACCTTTAATATCTTTGGTAATCTTTCCTCTGCTGTCACAAGGTATACAACAATGGTCTTGAAAGCTGCAGTTACCAGGAGACCATCTTCTGAGCGACTGTCTATAGCATCACCAATAAACCAGTTAGGAGAAGGTGGAAGGAGAATATCCCCAATCTATTAAGAAAGAAAAGGTTATTGCACTTGTCAATGATAAAATATATATTGTTTTCTTATCATACTTTGTCGCTGTCTCCCGCGTTAGCGAGGTAGTGCAAGGAAACAGACGAAATAATGGCCCAACCCACCTACATACACGTGTATACATACATGTCCACACACGCAAATATACATACCTATACATCTCAACATATACATATATATACACACACAGACATATACATATATACACATGTATATAATTCATACTGACTGCCGTTATTCATTCCTGTCGCCATCCCGCCACACATGAAATGACAACCCCCTCACCCTGCAAGTGCGCGAGGTAGCGCTAGGAAAAGACAACAACGGCCATATTCATTCACACAGTCTCTAGCAGTCATGTATAATACACCGAACCACAGCTCCCTTTCCATATCCAGGCCCCACAAAACTTTCCATGGTTTACACCAGACGCACTTTTTCTCTGACTTCTCCTTAAGATACATTGTCCTTCCATGGTCAAATCTTATACCCAAATACCTAAACTTTCTCTCCCAATATAAATCATAGTCACCAAACTTCAGCATCACCTCAGGAAGCATTCTCCTATGAAACACGCCTTTAGTTTTCTACCTGAATATTACCATACCCACTTCATCACACTTCCTAATCATAACCTCCAAGGCTCTCTGTTCATCATGCAGAGATCTAACTTAGATGACAATATCATCAGTATATCCTATCTGTTTAGTATCAGGTGGGAGACCTCCCTCTGCAATATCAATACAATTGTTCTATGTTTTTCTTTTATACTTGTTTGCCATTTCCCATGTTAGCAATGTAGCACCAGGGGGAGACAAAGAAAAGTCCTCATTCAACCAAATCCATTCTCTAATGTCATAACTAATGCACCAAAACCACAGCCCCCTATCCACAACCACGTCCCACAGGACTCTGTGGTTTCCCTCAGCTGCTTCATATGCCCTGGCTCAGTCCACTGACAGCAAGTCATCCCTCTGTGTACCACATGGGATGCTGTGTGACAGAAGTGAGTAGTTCATACCTGAAATGGTTTAGTCATATAAAGAGGATGCATGGTGATAAATTGGTAAAGAAAATGCAAAGGGACAATGCAAAAGAAAACAATGAAAAGATGATAGCAGCATTCTGCAGGGGGAAAGTAAGAACAGATTAATGAAAGGACCCATAAAAGTGAGAGTGAAACGAAGCATTCTAGGGAAATGTGTTTGCAAAGGGCAGCTTGAAAACTTTTCTGCAATAATCCCACCCTATAGAGAGTTCCTAAAAGGAATATGTCAGAGGCATAAAAAGACAGGGCATAGCAACAAAACCTACACATATACTTGGGTGTACAAAAAGAAGGGATTTCCATGGGATTTCCATTGTACAAAGGCAAAGGGGATAAGAGTGAGTGCTCAAATTACAGAGGTATAAGTTTGTTGAGTATTCCTGGTAAATTATATGGGAGGATATTGATTGAGAGGGTGAAGGCATGTACAGAGCATCAGATTGGGGAAGAGCAGTGTGGTTTCAGAAGTGGTAGAGGATGTGTGGATCAGGTGTTTGCTTTGAAGAATGTATGTGAGAAATACTTAGAAAAGCAAATGGATTTGTATGTAGCATTTATGGATCTGGAGAAGGCATATGATAGAGTTGATAGAGATGCTCTGTGGTAGGTATTAAGAATATATGGTGTGGGAGGAAAGTTATTAGAAGCAGTGAAAAGTTTTTATCGAGGATGTAAGGCATGTGTACGTGTAGGAAGAGAGGAAAGTGATTGGTTCTCAGTGAATGTAGGTTTGCGGCAGGGGTGTGTGAGGTCTCCATGGTTGTTTAATTTGTTTATGGATGGGGTTGTTAGGGAGGTGAATGCAAGAGTTTTGGAAAGAGGGGCAAGTATGAAGTCTGTTGGGGATGAGAGAGCTTGGGAAGTGAGTCAGTTGTTGTTCGCTGATGATACAGCGCTGGTGGCTGATTCATGTGAGAAACTGCAGAAGCTGGTGACTGAGTTTGGTAAAGTGTGTGAAAGATGAAAGTTAAGAGTAAATGTGAATAAGAGCAAGGTTATTAGGTACAGTAGGGTTGAGGGTCAAGTCAATTGGGAGGTGAGTTTGAATGGAGAAAAACTGGAGGAAGTGAAGTGTTTTAGATATCTGGGAGTGGATCTGGCAGCGGATGGAACCATGGAAGCGGAAGTGGATCATAGGGTGGGGGAGGGGGCAAAAATTCTGGGAGCCTTGAAGAATGTGTGGAAGTCGAGAACATTATCTCGGAAAGCAAAAATGGGTATGTTTGAAGGAATAGTGGTTCCAACAATGTTGTATGGTTGCGAGGCGTGGGCTATGGATAGAGTTGTGCGCAGGAGGATGGATGTGCTGGAAATGAGATGTTTGAGGACAATGTGTGCTGTGAGGTGGTTTGATCGAGTAAGTAACGTAAGGGTAAGAGAGATGTGTGGAAATAAAAAGAGCGTGGTTGAGAGAGCAGAAGAGGGTGTTTTGAAATGGTTCGGGCACATGGAGAGAATGAGTGAGGAAAGATTGACCAAGAGAATATATGTGTCGGAGGTGGAGGGAACGAGGAGAAGAGGGAGACCAAATTGGAGGTGGAAAGATGGAGTGAAAAAGATTTTGTGTGATCGAGGCCTGAACATGCAGGAGGGTGAAAGGAGGGCAAGGAATAGAGTGAATTGGAGCGATGTGGTATACCGGGGTTGACGTGCTGTCAGTGGATTGAATCAAGGCATGTGAAGCGTCTGGGGTAAACCATGGAAAGCTGTGTAGGTATGTATATTTGCGTGTGTGGACGTATGTATATACATGTGTATGGGGGTGGGTTGGGCCATTTCTTTCGTCTATTTCCTTGCGCTACCTCGCAAACGCGGGAGACAGCGACAAAGAAAAAAAAAAAAAAAAAAAAAAAAACTATGTTACCTGTAGAGTAACAATTACTGGGACTGAAATTAGAATTGATAAAAATATTGTGTTAAATATGTCAAAAATATTAGCATTAAGTTCCATAGCCAAAGATTAAAAAATTTCAATTTCCAGGTTAAAGCTTTTTATATGGAGCTTAACACAAGCAAAATTCAAACTACCTTTGAGTCTTATGCTGCTTAATACCTTAGATGCTGGAAAACAGTCGTTATGTGAATACCCGATTAAGACATTTCAAGTTATGATCAAGGTTGAGTTGCTGGTTAAAGGAAGACTCTCAATGACATACAGATGGATGGGCGAAGGACCAACAGCGGAAATAGCTATGCAAATGACGCAAAAAAACTTCAATGGCACTTGGCAATATTTAGAAGTTCACTTAATATCATCTCTATATCACTGTGTAGCATAGGAGACATTTAGGGATTGCTTTGTCCAACATTGTTACCTAACATCCATTCATCCATTTTTAAAAAAAGACACTTTAACAGGAACTTGACCTGCTCATAACTTGTATAGTCTAAATCAATACTCAAAATACCCTATACCATTGTTTCTCTGCATTAGAATTTAACATAAAACTCCTAACTCTTAGCTTTGATTTTGCCTTCATTATGCCACTTATAACATGGATTAACCTTGAACTTACATCTTTTGCTATTTAACTTAATGCAGATGTTTTAGATATTTTTGAAACAATATTTTCAACCATTTTTACTTCACTATGAATAACCATGCTGCATTGCAAGTTACAAAATTATTCTATTAAAATCCATTATTGTACAATATTTTCCATTTTAGTCTTTTCATGATATCCTAAGGATAACACAGTAAGGTTTTTAATGGGAATAATTTGCAATGAGGTCTACCATTACACATTTCCAACAAGCCTAGAATACTAAATCCAGTTGGCAACATCCTACTTGGCCTATAGGGTATGGTACAGATAAGGAATATAATATATATAGGGTATAGTATCAACAACATACAATAATCAGAGGATCTTTTCTTTGCAAACCATAACATACCTCATGCCTGATGTCTGCTTCATGAGCATAACGACAGTGACACTTAGGGAGTGAACCAAAACTAAAGAACTCTGGCCTCTCCCAGTAATGATCTGAGTGCTCCAATTCATCCATTATCTGCCATGCTATATTTCATAAAACTTGCTGGGTTATTTCAGTTAATATATTGCAACACAAAATAAAGATAAAACCTTTTTCTTCCACCAAAAATGATAAAAATATCAATGACTGAAAATTATCATTTCATAACGCTGAAGATTCTTGGAATACAAGAATACACATGATCTATCACAGCCACAAATACAAAACACTTTCAAAATCAAAAGTTTCATTTTACATCTTATTTCAACAAGCCACAAAGACAAAGTTGTGAGGCAGCACTGTCAAGCACGATGTATGCCTGCAGACTGATGCTGTTGTTGGGTGCTAAAAAGCTTAGTCATCTTATGTGATGGAGGAGCAAATTTAAAGCTACTGAGTGGCAGAAAGTCTTGCACATTCAGCAACACAACTTACATCAATACCATCCGTAGCATGATTTCCAATTGCCATTACATGTATCCAATTTAAATACTGGTGACATATTGACCCAATTGAGCAGTAAATACCTCAAAAATTAGGTTTCTTTCACTGAGACTTCTAGCTTTTCTATCAACATTCTTTTCATTTCTGAGTGTGTGTGTGTGTGTGTGTGTGTGTGTGTGTGTGAGAGAGAGAGAGAGAGAGAGAGAGAGAGAGAGAGAGAGAGAGAGAGAGAGAGAGAGAGAGAGAGAGAGAGAGAGAGAGAAGAGGGGGAGGGAGTGAGAGGGAAAGAAAGCAAGGAAGGGAGAGGTAGAAAACTGGGAGTACCCACAAGAGAAAAAGAGGAAAGAGAGGGGTAATGAAGGGAAAGGGGAACCTATCTACAAGTACTTATGACAAGATTTAGACATGATGGTACAGCTAGTACACTCACCATGCAT
This sequence comes from Panulirus ornatus, assembly GCF_036320965.1. Lineage (NCBI taxonomy): Eukaryota > Metazoa > Arthropoda > Malacostraca > Decapoda > Palinuridae > Panulirus > Panulirus ornatus. The sequence continues at coordinate 31,751,024 of NC_092225.1, forward strand.
TTTGCTTGATGAATATAAATGCTCTTCTCATCTGCCACCTGGATTAAATATCTATCTATTCATGGTTCATTTGGGACTGATTTCAACTATATGTCTAGTACTCTTTTAAATGCTCCTGTAGTTATTCCATGCATGTTTCTGATTTCTCCTGGCAGTATACTACATAGTTATTCTAGTTTCCTGGTTGGCCTGTCATATATTCTTGTCTGATTCATTTTTCCTATGTTCCAAGGTACATACACTTCAAGGATCAGTAACTTCCTTGTTTAGAGCTTTTCATGTTTAAAATTCTCCCATCTATACCTTCAATTTGTTGCCAGGCATAGGTCATAACTCTTTTCTTTTTTCTAGGCTATATTGCTACAGTTCTTTCAGCCTCTCATGGTACTCAGTATGATCCATCCTTTTAATTTTGTCTGAAGAGTGCCTCTGAATTCAATCTTGGCTAATTCTATTTGTTTCATTAGTAAGCATACAACACAGCAGTATTCAATTTTGCTTCTTAAACAAGCCTGAACATAAATCATTTTCATTAACAGGTTTCTAGCTCTCATAATGAAAGTCCTCAGAATCATACAACTCATTATTTGGCTCAATATGTTCTCATAATTCTAGTTTCTCATTTATGATGACACCCAAATCTTTTACAATCGTTCCTCTATCATGTTTTTGTTGGTCCTTTATGATGCAACAAATGTATTTTTACTTATAATTTATTTCTGGAAAGTCATCTTCATAAAATCCCAACAGGCTCACTTCTGTCCATCTGTATATTGTGTGCAAGTCTTTATGCACTAAATTCTAATAACTTTCTGATCAAGTAATTTTGCTTACTCTGGTGCATTCCTTTACTTTACTGTCAATGTCTGATATCACTATCATAATGAGTACTGAGAGAGAAAGAGAGACAGGGAGGGAGGAAAGTATATACCAACCTTCCTAAAAGTATCTATGATGAGATTTTGCCATGATGGCAGAGCTGGCACAAAGTGCTCACCAAGTCTCTTGCTTTATGAATAAGACTGTTACTCTCAGCTTTCACCTGCATTACATAAATATTCAATCTGAGTTCATCTGGGATGGATTTCAACCACATGTCAAGTCCCCTTTTAAACATTTCTCAAGCTCTTACTTGCATGTTTCTCATTTCTCTTGAGACTACAGTAAAGGTACATCACACTGAAAAGCTGCTTTAGCTACTTGTGACAGAATGTAAGAAAGTAAATTCTCGATTAATATGGGTAAAACTGAAAGTTGATGGAGAGAGATGGGTGATTATTGGTGCATATGCACCTGGGCATGAGAAGAAAGATCATGAGAGGCAAGTGTTTTGGGAGCAGCTGAATGAGTGTGTTAGTGGTTTTGATGCACAAGATCGGGTTATAGTAATGGGTGATTTGAATGCAAAGGTGAGTAATGTGGCAGTTGAGGGAATAATTGGTATACATGGGGAGTTCAGTGTTGTAAATGGAAATGGTGAAGAGCTTGTAGATTTATGTGCTGAAAAAGGACTGGTGATTGGGAATACCTGGTTTAAAAAGCGAGATATACATAAGTATACGTATGTAAGTAGGAGAGATGGCCAGAGAGCGTTATTGGATTACGTGTTAATTGACAGGCACGCGAAAGAGAGACTTTTGGATGTTAATGTGCTGAGAGGTGCAACTGGAGGGATGTCTGATCATTATCTTGTGGAAGCAAAGGTGAAGATTTGAGGGGGTTTTCAGAAAAGAAGAGAGAATGTTGGGGTGAAGAGAGTGGTGAGAGTAAGTGAGCTTGGGAAGGAGACTTGTGTGAGGAAGTACCAGGAGAGACTGAGTACAGAATGGAAAAAGGTGAGAACAATGGAAGTAAGGGGAGTGGGGGAGGAATGGGATGTATTTAGGGAATCAGTGATGGAGTGCGCAAAAGATGTGGCATGAGAAGCGTGGGAGGTGGGTTGATTAGAAAGGGTAGTGAGTGGTGGGATGAAGAAGTAAGGTTATTAGTGAAAGAGAAGAGAGAGGCATTTGGACGATTTTTGCAGGGAAAAAATGCAATTGAGTGGGAGATGTATAAAAGAAAGAGACAGGAGGTCAAGAGAAAGGTGCAAGAGGTGAAAAAGAGGGCAAATGAGAGTTGGGGTGAGAGAGTATCATTAAATTTTAGGGAGAATAAAAAGATGTTCTGGAAGGAGGTAAATAAAGTGCGTAAGACAAGGGAGCAAATGGGAACTTCAGTGAAGTGCGCTAATGGGGAGGTGGTAACAAGTAATGGTGATGTGAGAAGGAGATGGAGTGAGTATTTTGAAGGTTTGTTGAATGTGTTTGATGATAGAGTGGCAGATATAGGGTGTTTTGGTCGAGGTGGTGTGCAAAGTGAGAGGGTTAGGGAAAATGATTTGGTAAAGAGAGAAGAGGTAGTAAAAGCATTGCAGGAGATGAGAGCCGGCAAGGCAGCAGGTTTGGATGGTATTGCAGTGGAATTTATTAAGAAAGGGGGTGACTGTATTATTGACTGGTTGGTAAGGTTATTTAATGTATGTATGACTCATGGTGAGGTGCCTGAGGATTGGCGGAATGCGTGCATAGTGCCATTGTACAAAGGCAAAGGGGATAAGAGTGAGTGCTCAAATTACAGAGGTATAAGTTTGTTGAGTATTCCTGGTAAATTATATGGGAGGGTATTGATTGAGAGGGTGAAGGCATGTACAGAGCATCAGATTGGGGAAGAGCAGTGTGGTTTCAGAAGTGGTAGAGGATGTGTGGATCAGGTGTTTGCTTTGAAGAATGTATGTGAGAAATACTTAGAAAAGCAAATGGATTTGTATGTAGCATTTATGGATCTGGAGAAGGCATATGATAGAGTTGATAGAGATGCTCTGTGGAAGGTATTAAGAATATATGGTGTGGGAGGCAAGTTGTTAGAAGCAGTGAAAAGTTTTTATCGAGGATGTAAGGCATGTGTACGTGTAGGAAGAGAGGAAAGTGATTGGTTCTCGGTGAATGTAGGTTTGCGGCAGGGGTGTGTGATGTCTCCATGGTTGTTTAATTTGTTTATGGATGGGGTTGTTAGGGAGGTGAATGCAAGAGTTTTGGAAAGAGGGGCAAGTATGAAGTCTGTTGGGGATGAGAGAGCTTGGGAAGTGAGTCAGTTGTTGTTCGCTGATGATACAGCGCTGGTGGCTGATTCATGTGAGAAACTGCAGAAGCTGGTGACTGAGTTTGGTAAAGTGTGTGAAAGAAGAAAGTTAAGAGTAAATGTGAATAAGAGCAAGGTTATTAGGTACAGTAGGGTTGAGGGTCAAGTCAATTGGGAGGTGAGTTTGAATGGAGAAAAACTGGAGGAAGTAAAGTGTTTTAGATATCTGGGAGTGGATCTGGCAGCGGATGGAACCATGGAAGCGGAAGTGGATCATAGGATGGGGGAGGGGGCGAAAATTCTGGGAGCCTTGAAGAATGTGTGGAAGTCGAGAACATTATCTCGGAAAGCAAAAATGGGTATGTTTGAAGGAATAGTGGTTCCAAAAATGTTGTATGGTTGCGAGGCATGGACTATGGATAGAGTTGTGCGCAGGAGGATGGATGTGCTGGAAATGAGATGTTTGAGGACAATGTGTGGTGTGAGGTGGTTTGATCGAGTAAGTAACGTAAGGGTAAGAGAGATGTGTGGAAATAAAAAGAGCGTGGTTGAGAGAGCAGAAGAGGGTGTTTTGAAATGGTTTGGTCACATGGAGAGAATGAGTGAGGAAAGATTGACCAAGAGGATATATGTGTTGGAGGTGGAGGGAACGAGGAGAAGAGGGAGACCAAACTGGAGGTGGAAAGATGGAGTGAAAAAGATTTTGTGTGATCGGGGCCTGAACATGCAGGAGGGTGAAAGGAGGGCAAGGAATAGAGTGAATTGGAGCGATGTGGTATACCGGGGTTGACGTGCTGTCAGTGGATTGAATCAAGGCATGTGAAGCATCTGGGGTAAACCATGGAAAGCTGTGTAGGTATGTATATTTGCGTGTGTGGACGTATGTATATACATGTGTATGGGGGGGTTTGGCCATTTCTTTCGTCTGTTTCCTTGCGCTACCTCGCAAACGCGGGAGACAGTGACAAAGTATAAAAAAAAAAAAAAACATATATATATATATATATATATATATATATATATATATATATATATATATATATATATACAATGCATGTCGTAGAAGGCGACTGGGAGGGGAGGGAGCGGGGGGCTGGAAATCCTCCCCTCTCTTTTTTTTTTTTTAATTTTCCAAAAAAAGGAACAGAGAAGAGGGCCAGGTGAGGATTATTCCCTCAAAGGCCCAGTCCTCTGTTCTTAACGCTACCTCGCTAATGCGGGAAATAGCGAATAGTTTGAAAGAAAAAGAAAAAGATATACTACTCATTTTCATTACATTTCACGGTATTTTTGAAGATTTGATAACTACACTTCTTCCATGTTGAGAAGCTTTCAGGTTCAATTCATTTTCCATTATACATTTAATAAGTTGCTAGGCATATACTATCATAAATCTTTCTCTTCTCCCAACTAGGATCTATAGCTCCAGTCATTTCAGCCTCTCAGGATAGTTCATACACTGACTTTGCTTGTATATCAATGGTGACCTAGTGACACAGCATTTTTTCAATTTTCCTTCTTAAGTCTACAATGAACATTCTCATCAATAGGTCTTTGCCTCATTTAGTGAAATCTCTTAACATCAATCATCATATGGCCTCATAATGCTATTTTTCTTAATACTTGTTCTCTGAATTCTAGTTGTTCATTTTTGATGGCCAAATCTTTTACATCTGAATCACTTTCTGTGCATTTCTTTGTTGGGCTTTTATATGGTGTCACTGATGTAGTCTTACTTGTTCCATAATTCCTTTGCTTAAATCTATATTTATGACATGCCATCCCAAAAAACATTTGGAGCCCTGATAAATTTCTTCTTTCTTTTCCTTCTACTTTCTCCTTTCATTTGAGATGTCCTCATTTAGGGCATGTTTTGCCATGCCATGTCAGTCACTATAAAAAAAAAAATCAATTTCATTTCTGCCCATTAGTAGGTAACATCCAAGTCTTTTTCCAAAATCTTATACTGTCAGACAGTGGTGTGGCCATCCTATATGATACATTCTCTATACCCAGTGTTATGGACCTTATATTCTTGGTGGGAAGGGAATTTCTTCAAGCAAGCTTATCAATTTCTTCCCTCTCTTTTACCTATATAAGAGTTTTCTTACATTCCTTTCAAACTTAACTGCCTCACTCTTAACATATCCCATAAGTTTCCTCTCATATGCTGACTCGTCATTCAGCTGGCACATCATCTTAAAAAAAATAAGCTATTCATCATAACCACTCCACCACCCTTGTCTGTCTGCATTATCATGTCTCGATCACTCACACCAATCCCTTCACTCAAACTATGCCATTTGGGAAATGCTTGATTGGATATCAGCTAAGGCCTTGTAACATAACAATATCCATTGTCTGAACCCTTTGTCAGCATTACTGTCCTACCATCTCCAATTCTGTGTCACATATACCTAAAAACTCTTTCAGTCCTTCTAGTGTTTTAAACTTTTAACCTAGTTATATAATGCATCTACCTCTTTCTGTTAACTTTCATTGAAAGATTTAATGCTATTTCCAATCTTTCGAATTATTTCCATTCATCATCATCATGGAGACAAGCAAATTTCCACTCCAGTGTCTCCTTTACATTGTTTTCTCTTTCCAGTTTAATGGCCAAATGTTAGGACAGGTATATCACATGCTTTGTCCATTAAACTCGTACCCTTTGCTTGTTATATTTATGTGCCCTTCCATCAACACTGCTCTCACAGTCACTAAATGGCTTCTCACTATTTCATAGCTGAACCGGTGCTAATCCTGGTTGCACTTGTTTGTCCAAGCAATCCTGTATGAACTTTTTGTGATTTAAGCAACCTGTGATCTTCCTTCTACTATACTTGATCATGCTTTCCCAAACCTGGGTCTCCATCACCACTTGACAAATGTGGATAATACATTAAGACATACGTGAACTGGGATTGCAAATATATACAGGCGAGAGCTTTAGTTTTATTCTTCAATTGTTTTGGCTTCGACAGAAGTCTTCAGAGAAACTGAGTAAGGTACAAAGATTCCAGGGAATGTGTTCCTGCTATCTCATCCAACCTTGCCAAATGCCACAACAATTTCCTTAGCCTGGCTGACCATCTCCCCCAGTCCCCCATAGCATCATCCTACATTCTGTGACTTATTTTTGACACTGGTCTAGCCCAATATTGTTAGCCCTCTCAACTGTTGATCACTTTTGTACATATGTGAGCAACTTACGAGACTTTTCTCACATACAGTGTAGTCTTGATCAAATGGAGGCTCTGTAACACCTGTACATACTGTATTTTATGGCATGTATGAGGCTTTGGTGTATTTGCTGATCTCTAAATTGGCAGAGAATATTTTGTAAAGATTATTTGGCCATACATAAGGGTTTAATGTTAAAAGATGACATAGAATGGCTGCTTGAGGGGAATTCAGGCAGTAGGGTGTGTGACTGCTTTAGTATATTATCTGTCTGCTGCTCAGTCACAGTTATGACTGACATATTCTAACTAGAATAATGAACATTAAGATATATTTCAACTGCCAGGGTAGGTTAAGAGATTTTCAAACATTCTGCAACTGTTTCAATTACATTTACACTAATCCAAAATTTACCCTATGTATATCCCTCATCACTATAACCTTATCTAATAATACAAAATAAACAAGCATTCTAAACCATGCTCAGCAACTCTAGTTATAATCATTAAAAGATTCGCTATCACTGCATGAAAAAAACAATCAATGACTATCAATACCTAATTCTGATGCAAAGGTAAACTGATAAATTATCATCTGGAAAACCTGTTGGGTTCAAATCAAATCAATTAACTTTACCATATCCCTTCCACAAGTGTCCTCCTCCCCCCTTTGCTCTAGCCCATTAGAATAAAAATCAAGCAAAACTTTCCTACAACACAGCAAAGTATATAAAAAAAAAAACTGACAAATAACTCTGCAAGATCACTGCCGACTAGTCGGCAAAATAAGTAATAATACCCTATCAGTAACCACAGGGGAAGTCCCTAACAAACCTTGCCTAACTAAATTTAAGCCATCAAAATATACCAACAATGAGGTGTCACACCATTATTCAGTCCATCCCAGCAGTTTCAGTATCTAGCGCCTGCATAATACACTCTCATACGTCGATACTGTTCTTGGCGAGAGAATGAGTGAAACCAGCAGAAATATAACCAATGTTTGATAAAGGAACACAATTACAAAATTAATTAATATGTGTATTTGCGGAACTAAACATATTCCATGAGTGGTGACCGTGCAAAAAAAAAGTAGTTTCATCTCTCTTAGCTAATCGAAAAAGATGCTTTGCTGACATGGATCATTTACCATGATGTCAAAACGTTTCAATCTCCAGCGGCCGCCTTGAAGCCTTCTGATCCTGCACTGGGAACGACCACCACCAACACCAAACCTTCCACGAACGCATGGCAACCCTCCACCAACAATTATACTTTTAGCTTTTCATGAAGCATCATCCACATTACAAACTATCTATAATTTGTTAATCAAATACGATAACAGATTCATCTGTCTCACTAATCAAGGACTTAAATGATGTATGGAAGGATAACCTGTAAATCAATATTTTGCTTGACTAATAATAATAATAATATTAATAATAATAATAACAATGATGAAAATATAATCTTATACGTCGATAATGTTGCTGTGTATGTTATTACAATATATGATTTTAGTAAAGTACCAGTTTAGGGGCACTACAGTGATAACCTATGAATTCGAAATGAATTCACATCAATGAACTCCTTCTACTCTGTAAATGTAATCTAGGTTAGCTCGGTGAACGTGATTTTGAGAATAACACTATTTTACGTTAATAAATTATTATAGCATATAAGGCTATGGTGTTATGGAAGATTGTGGAGTAAAAGAAAGGCAAACCCCTATAGAAATTAACAGAATCTATGAAAATCTCAACTAATTTCACATAGGAAGATAAAATTGTGTTAAATTCGATTTCAGTTACAAATATGTAAATATAATTGTCATTTGTATTCAGTTGCTGGGAAATGTGTAATTTGTGTTCATTACGTGATCCACTATTTGCAGTTTACTTCTTCCAAATAAATGGAACTCGTATGGTATACGAAGCATATATCGTTATATTTGTTACATTTCGAGTATAATACTGAATACTAAAGTAAGTCTGGGCTCCCATGTAAAGTTAATTTCTTTTTTCTATTGGTTCTGTTACATTACACTGATCTTTCACTTCCACCCTATATCTAATGATTTTACATGACCGTATATCTGATTCTTATGCAGGGAAAAAGATTACACATAAAATCGCACTCTCCTGGTCTAAATCACTTTACCCAATTTCAAAGTTGCAATTAATATACGTTTCAACTAAATCCCCAAGATATTTCAGTGGAGTCACTAAAATGGTACTTTACCATTTTAAGTGTGTGTTAATGGGGTAAAGCTTGAAACTAGTGTTGCCCTCTCTCATAACCATGAATATAGGTAAAAAATCTCTACTCTTCTGAAAACACACACACACACACACACACGTGGCGTATCTAGGGTATGGCAGGTGCCCTGGGCGCCACTTGAAAGGGGGAACCACTCAACAGGTTTTTTGACATATGGTACCTGACACCCGATTTTTAACGGCTTCGTTTTGTGAGATAAAAAAGAAACGTCTACTTTTCATTTATAGTAATATTTTGCTACTATCAGTTACATTACCACCTCTACGTTACAATTTTGATCAAATAAGTCTTTAAGAGTTTGTATAAATCTAAGTTTGGCCTAACTCTTCAATAGTTTATAATTACACTGTATATACTTTCATATACATCCACTGTATGTACACTCCCATCTCTGTTCCTGACTATATAGTCATCACCAACCATCATGTCAAGGAGCAGATAATGTGCTGATGTTGGTGAAGACGTAGCACTGGCTCAGGTCATGTCAGCAGGGATCGTCAGCTGCTCAGTGGGGTCTACGATAGCCTCATCTAGAATGACATCGTTCGCAGTGGACCATTTACAGGTGGTGTCTGGGAAGAACAGAGTTAAGTTATGAATATCGTATATGATTACTCGGACAACTGCCGAGCATGTTGTTAGTAGCGTTGACAACCTGATGTATGATGTTCTACGTAAGGTTTGGTTATACATCTATTGTATGATGTACTGTATGTAAGGTTTGGTTGTACATCCTGATGTATGATGTACTGTATGTAAGGTTTGGTTGTACATCCTGATGTATGATGTACTATGTAAGGTTTGGTTGGACATCCTGATGTATGATGTACTATGTAAGGTTTGGTTGTACATCCTGATGTATGATGTACTATGTAAGGTTTGGTTGTACATCCTGATGTACGCTGTACCGTGTGAGGTTTGGGTTAACATCCTGATGTATAATGTGCTATGCAAGGTCCTCCTTTGTGTGGGTCATAACGCAACATAGTTTAATGGGGGAATGGTAAATGGAGTAAATGAAAATCAGAATTAAGAATAAAGTTTTATAGATATTGACATAAATGGGAGTTAGAAAAATCGGGACGGAGGTAAAAGACTTTGGGCCCGGAAAACAAGAGACTAACGAGACCCCATATTTAGTATTATGCTGTTTAGCTTTGTACACATACAGTGGTACAGAATATATACTGGAACAACAGCATTTGGAGCATCCGAGCACCTAGCATGTGGAGACCCAGTGTACATGTGCTATATGTCAACATGGTACTAAAGTTTCCTGCGAATTAAATCTTGTCGCTACAACACCCAGATCCATCAGTAAATCTCAATGTCTTGTCATCAGTAGTGTGTTCAGTGGAAAACCTGTATGGCATGTTGTGGAGCTCAACCCCCGGGTACTCCCGCTTTCCAGTGTTCGGGGACTACCCTGACCTACTAATATGCAACGTTATGGGCTCAAGTTGCATCATTTGTATCAAACACGTATACAAAATTATATGCTCTCACTCTCAGAGGTTGGTAGGGCGTCTATATCTGAGATATAAATGTCAAAAATCCGTCAACAGTTTGAGGAATGTGGTCTCATACCGTAAGGTGTTCTCGACATAAACCCTATAGGGGCTAGGCCTCCTCCCTTCTGCAGTTTAGCCACGGGACCTTGGCAACGCCTTCTCTCCCCCTTGTAGTAGCGATACGAGGCCATGTAAGGACTAAACTATCTTGAAGAGAAACTGAAGAAATCTGAATCTCTTGTAACCACATCCCCTTCCATGTAACCGCACCACAGGACTGCTGCCTCCCCTTCCCTGGACTGCAACACGGTACTACTACCTCTGTTACTGCTCCTGTACCGGCAGTAGCAGTGCGCCCACGGTACTTCTCTGCACTTACCATTGGAGTATTGTGTCACTCGCATTTGTCTCATTCTACGATAATGATAGACAAAAATGTATGCGAATCTTACTAAAAACGACATGATAAGCTGGGTGTTTTCCTTTCCCCCGAGATGACCTTAATTAAGGCATTGTATCTGTCTGCGCCGTCAAAAAAAAAAAAAAAAAAATGCGTTCTTGGAACATCTGGAGTTCTCTTTCTGCTTCTGTCTTTCTCTTGCCCTTACAGAGTCGGGTACATCAACAGCTGGGGAGCCCTGATCAATTCCTAGTTTCTTTTCCTCTTACTTTTTTCTTTATCCAAGATGGCTTTGGTTAGGCCATGTTTAAACATGCCAAGTCGGGCGCTGTGGAAGAAGGGAAGGATATGTGTGAGCCATCCATCCGAGGTACTTCAAAAATATCCTTACCTTGGTACAGTAAATAGATCACACGTATGTGTAATTCAGTCATTATCCGCTGTTCATTCTGGTTGTCAACTTGACCACTTGCGCAAAAGCCCAAAGATTTTTTCTATGTATTTGGCAATATAAGTACACAAAGAAATATTGCCGATGATTACACTAATAACACAGAACTCAATGTCGTCCTTGTATGCAAATACAATATATACAGTAACTATAACTTATTAGTTTGATGTGCAAAAGTACAACTGAAGTACACAAGCAAAATTATTTCGTAACGACAAAAATCACATTGAAAAGTTGAGCAAAGTTATTAGTACCAATGTTGAAGAATTGAAAATATGAAGAGCATTATATTTTGTGCTAATTTGCTGAAATCGTTTTGTGTTTTATCCCGCAGACGCAGTTAATTTCTTTTCTGCACTTTAGTTGAAAATTCATGTTATGCTATGCAATTTACTTCTTCGTTAACAGAATGTCTTACATTCGTTGTTATATATGATTAAAACAAATTGAGTGATTGCTATTTGTGTGCTACTTTTTTTTTTTTTTTTAGCTTTCTATATGTAATGTACCTCTGTAATTTGAGCACTCACTCTTATCCCCTTTACCTTTGTACAATGGCACTATGCACGCATTCCGCCAATCCTCAGGCACCTCACCATGAGTCATACATACATTAAATAACCTTACCAACCAGTCAACAATACAGTCACCCCCTTTTTTAATAAATTCCACTGCAATACCATCCAAACCTGCTGCCTTGCCGGCTTTCATCTTCCGCAAAGCTTTTACTACCTCTTCTCTGTTTACCAAATCATTTTCCCTAACCCTCGCACTTTGCACACCACCTCGACCAAAACACCCTATATCTGCCACTCTATCATCAAACACATTCAACAAACCTTCAAAATACTCACTCCATCTCCTTCTCACATCACCACTACTTGTCATCACCTCCCCATTTGCGCCCTTCACTGAAGTTCCCATTTGCTCCCTTGTCTTACTCACTTTATTTACCTCCTTCCAGAACATCTTTTTATTCTCCCTAAAATTTAATGATACTCTCTCACCCCAACTCTCATTTGCCCTTTTTTTTCACCTCTTGCACCTTTCTCTTGACCTCCTGTCTCTTTCTTTTATACGTCTCCCACTCAATTGCATTTTTTCCCTGCAAAAATCGTCCAAATGCCTCTCTCTTCTCTTTCACTAATACTCTTACTTCTTCATCCTACCACTCGTTTGTTGAGTATTCCTGGCAAATTATATGGGAGGGTATTGATTGAGAGGGTGAAGGCATGTACAGAGCATCAGATTGGGGAAGAGCAGTGTGGTTTCAGAAGTGGTAGAGGATGTGTGGATCAGGTGTTTGCTTTGAAGAATGTATGTGAGAAATACTTAGAAAAGCAAATGGATTTGTATGTAGCATTTATGGATCTGGAGAAGGCATATGATAGAGTTGATAGAGATGCTCTGTGGAAGGTATTAAGAATGTATGGTGTGGGAGGAAAGTTGTTAGAAGCAGTGAAAAGTTTTTATCGAGGATGTAAGGCATGTGTACGTGTAGGAAGAGAGGAAAGTAATTGGTTCTCAGTGAATGCAGGTTTGCGGCAGGGGTGTGTGATGTCTCCATGGTTGTTTAATTTGTTTATGGATGGGGTTGTTAGGGAGGTGAATGCAAGAGTTTTGGAAAGAGGGGCTAGTATGAAGTCTGTTGGGGACGAGAGAGCTTGGGAAGTGAGTCAGTTGTTGTTCGCTAATGATACAGCGCTGGTGGCTGATTCATGTGAGAAACTGCAGAAGCTGGTGACTGAGTTTGGTAAAGTGTGTGAAAGAAGAAAGTTAAGAGTAAATGTGAATAAGAGCAAGGTTATTAGGTACAGTAGGGTTGAGGGTCAAGTCAAATGGGAGGTGAGTTTGAATGGAGAAAAACTGGAGGAAGTGAAGTGTTTTAGATATCTGGGAGTGGATCTGGCAGCGGATGGAACCATGGAAGCGGAAGTGGATCATAGGGTGGGGGAGGGGGCGAAAATTCTGGGAGCCTTGAAGAATGTGTGGAAGTCGAGAACATTATCTCGGAAAGCAAAAATGGGTATGTTTGAAGGAATAGTGGTTCCAACAATGTTGTATGGTTGCGAGGTGTGGACTATGGATAGAGTTGTGCGCAGGAGGATGGATGTGCTGGAAATGAGATGTTTGAGGACAATGTGTGGTGTGAGGTGGTTTGATCGAGTAAGTAACGCAAGGGTAAGAGAGATGTGTGGAAATAAAAAGAGCGTGGTTGAGAGAGCAGAAGAGGGTGTTTTGAAATGGTTTGGTCACATGGAGAGAATGAGTGAGGAAAGATTGACCAAGAGGATATATGTGTCGGAGGTGGAGGGAACGAGGAGAAGAGGGAGACCAAATTGGAGGTGAAAAGATGGAGTGAAAAAGATTTTGTGTGATCGGGGCCTGAACATGCAGGAGGGTGAAAGGAGGGCAAGGAATAGAGTGAATTGGAGCGATGTGGTATACCGGGGTTGACGTGCTGTCAGTGGATTGAATCAAGGCATGTGAAGCGTCTGGGGTAAACCATGGAAAGCTGTGTAGGTATGTATATTTGCGTGTGTGGACGTATGGATATACATGTGTATGGGGGTGGGTTGGGCCATTTCTTTCGTCTGTTTCCTTGCGCTACCTCGCAAACGCGGGAGACAGCGACAAAGCAAAAAAAAAAAAAAAAATATATGTAATGTATCTTTATTCTGATATGAACATACACACACAAGCCTAAGCTAATGAATGGATGTACCTAAACACTCAATTAATATGGGTATGGCAATGTGAGCCAGCAGAGGAGTGGGTCTCGTGCTAGTGTTAGCAGTAGTCTCTCTTGTTTGTTTTCTGACATTTGTTGTTTCGTCGTGGGATCACAGCGAATTTCCCCCGAGCTATCGACATATATTTCTAGCCTGATATTCCAACAACAGTTTTCTGATTTATATACGATATACCTCTTTCAGTTAGTCCACACCTGTTCTTGAGTTTTCTTGATTATTCAGTAATAATTACTGCATACCTTCCTTTTAGTTGTTATTCTTCATTAAGGATATTAAGTCCTTAGGTGCGTAGCCTTGTTAAGTGTGGATATTTGTGGAAAGGGCAGCTTCTTAGTGAATAGGTGTTTATAAAGTGTTTAGTATTCGTTGGTTGGGTGGGCATTGATAGTATGTTCCAAGTGACCCGATCTGACCTCTCTCTCATACTAGCAATGAGAGATTTGTTTCTCTTCCTTTGTTGGTTAGATATGGCTTACCAATCCCAAGGATCTTGGAACTTTCCATGGGAGCAGATTTTTTTTTATTAATATAGTTAATCGTAAATTCTTAATGTATTACTGTTCGTGTAGCTTTGCTTTGGATATAACGTGCTATTACGGAAAATATCATCTTTGTTCATTGACATATATTTCCCTCCGTTCATATGTATATGGATATTAATACATTCTAATGGTTTAAACCTTTTCATGCTTACAAACTATTAGATTTTCCATCTTTAAATGCCATGCAATACTTAAAGATATATGTAGAAGAACCATTTGACGGTGCTGACAAAATTTTCATGAGTTGATTCAATATGAATTAAATGATGCATTATAAATAAATGCATTTTTCAATATCGATATAGAATTGATAACAAATAAAGAAGTAATCCGAGTATAGCTTATTTTTCCTAAGAAGTGTATATTTCCTGAATTTTGTAATGACAACACGGTCGACTGACGTTTCAGGTGTGACGTTTAGAGTCACGTTAGGAAGAGTGGTGCAACGTCATGTGTATGTCTGCAGAGACACCGAAATAACATATATCTTTTAAGTTCGTTTTGATTTCGAGTTTTTGGTTTCCACAATGAAACACAATACGTCATCCATCTCTGAGAGGAATGGTCTTACCAATGCGGGATGCCGGGCCCCTAACGCAAAGATTTTGTGTGGACCTTTTTTCTTTACAATTGTAGTTTTTATAATTATGCCAATTACCTTGAGTGTGCAAGGTGCTCAGGAATCACCACAAATTGTCAAAGAATGGCTGTCATCCGAAAGTTGGGGGATTAGCCTGAGCAGTAGGAATCTTCATGTGGTTAAGCGACAAGCAGAGGTAAATCAGAAATCAACAGACAGTGGGAAAATTTCACCCAGAACCGAAAAAATATCAAAAGAAGTATCTGCTGTTGATGCTGTAAAGACTGATACGGTAACTGAAAACAGTGAGCCTGGATCTGTCCATACCCCTGTTACTGATAGTGTGAAGCTTGAGAATGAACAGACACCCAAGGATGATGATGAAAACAAGGCACAGTCTGCTGGGGAGGATCACACAGGTAAGCTGGATTGGAAAAACTAGTTCATGGTAAAATGCGTTCAAGTACTAGTGTAGCAACGGTGCTGTATTTCTTGATGAAAGTGAACGAAAGTGGTATCTATATATTTCTTGTTCTCAGTGCATTAGATTTTTTTTTTTTACTGCAAATGGCTTGTCAGTAGTTCAGAGGACATAGAAAATCAAGAAATAATGTAAATGTTGGTGAAACACCCACAGAAATCAACAGAAGCCAGTATTCCTTAACTTCAGGTTGCACTATAGCAAAATTTTAGAGTTCGTGATATACACCTGTAATCTATAGAAGACCCACCAGACTAATGAAATTTATGTTTACTTTAATAATCTGTGGCTCTTTGCTCTTGCATGTATTTCTATGAGTTTGCCTCTGTCTCCATTATGGTGGAACACCATACTTCTTGTTCTGAAAAATGGGTGTGATGCAAGTAAAGTTTTTATGAAATGAAAGAACACGTTTTTTAAAAAAAAAACAAAAAACTAAGCAGCCAGTTATAACTTAATAGGCTAGCAAGTGTATTACTGATATAGTGATATATTCTTTACAGTCTGTTGTTAACATGCTTTACCTGGCAGCACTTCAACTTATTTATATTACTACAGATCTCACTTGATTGTGATGCCTCATTTATATATTATGCTTTTGTTCTGAATGACTTCTTTGTTTCTCAAGTTGTGTATATAGTTTCTATGTTATTCATTGGTGGTTTTTGCTAGTATTTGGTGCTGTTCAGTGGTTCGTTGTTTAGGGAGACCCAACAGAACCCACAAAAGTAATTTATCAATTTAGCTTTGTATTAACACCACCTTTTGAGAGTGAATGGTTTGTTCTTCTGTTTTTGTATCTTGTTTAGAACTTATGAAAAGCATATTATTTGATCCTTTGATAGTAAGATGGTGATGAATTACAAATTTTGGGGAAATTTGGGTTAGTAAATGTAAAAGTAGGTTAAACACTAGTAAAAGATCAAACTTCAGAAAACATCACCAAATCCATAGCAGCTGAGATGATTAACCAAGGTTTACCAAAGTAAATGCTAAGGACAGGTTTAAATGCCCTTATGTTTAGATTAATCTTCTGGTCATTATCGCTGTTAAATGATCGTGGCTCAAAATTCATTAGACATTGGTTAATACTCTCAGAAATTATCCAGATGATGCTTGAAATAATTCATTGATGGGGCTTTAACAGCTTCAGATAGCAGAGAATTCCATATATCTTCAGGCCTCAGTGTAAATCTATTTTCTGATATCAAACTTACACCCTTCCTTATGTACCTTTAAAGCATGCCCTATGTTATTTCGAAGTAGTATGAATTACACAGATATAGAGAGAATGAGTTGGAACATGTAAGTTGATCATAAATAGATTGTTATGTCTTCAGATAAAACTGGCACTGAGCCTTCCGATGATCATAAACCTGTGCCAGCTCCCAAGGGAATATCTTCAGAAGCAGTTTTACGTGGCTTTTATGTGTTTGTTGGAGTAGGCACCATTGTACTTCTTTACATAGTCATCAAACTCCTAAGGTAAGCATACCTCTACAGGATTTTGTGGTAAGGATGATAAAGTGAAAGAAAAAATTTCTATTTGTAGAGCTTTACAAAGTGTGTTACAACCTGTCCTCAGACACCTAACTCTTACTTTGTCAAAACAGTTATTGATTTGCCAACCCTGCAGTCGTTTTTGGTAATGGTCCTTATCTTTATTCCCTAAGACCTTGGCTTTCCAGACTAATTATCCTGCAATGTTGTGGTCTGCATGACAGTACTCAATCACAGTTATCTGATGGATGTGAATCTAGGAAAATATTAACAGAGTATACTGTATTTTAGATGCATTTAGTATTCCCTGAAGGTTTGGGAGTAATAACAGTGGATTAAGTATGGTCATACACTGAAAGAGAATCACAGTCTGGTATGGTAAAAGCTAAACAATGTAGGACATTTTACTGCAAGAGTTTTATCTAAATTGTCTGATGTGTTTATACCAGAAAATTTAATAAAACATTTTTTTTTCATGCTTGATCACCTTTTCCATTAGTGAGGTAGTGCCAGGAACAAATGAAGAACAGCTGCATCTGCACACTTTCCTTCTTTAGCTGTCATGTGTAATCCACAGAAACCACAGCTCCCTGTCCACAACCACAGCTTAATATAACAGAGTTGTAAATTATAGGAAGACTAAAATGTCTGAGATTCTTAAAGTTCATGTTCAAAATTTTGATATCTGTAAGTTTTACTCTTTTGTATGAAGTAGCAGTCAAATACAGAACTTGTAATTATGGATAAGAAGAAATTGTATGTGTTGATACTTGAAAACATCATTGTATGTATATTTTTTACAGGCTTCGACGCAGGCGAGCAACTCGAAAATACCGGGTATTGTCCCATAATGATGATCAGGAAATGTTCCCGCTAGCTGCAGATGATGGTGATGATGAAGAGATATATAATGCTGCAGATCACCAGACCCTGACGTAAAAATCTGTTTGCAGACTCTGAGTATCAGGCTCTGCAAAGTTATTTCAACAAGTTTGTTTTAAAACAATATCTTTGACTTTTCTTGAACAGAAAGTGAAAATTTATTCTGATTTAGGGAGTAAGGAAAGTTCTTTAAAAATTGAAGATAACAGTCCCTATGATACGTACTTCTAATGAAAGAAATTTGTGATCTTTGAACTATATCAGACACAAAAACCTGACTTTTTCAGACTTTATTCATTCAAGTTTTGGTTGTTTCAGACTATTCTCTCAAAACCAAAATTCCAAGGAACCTATTGATTTACAGTTTTTCACCTGCCTTTAAATTATGCCAAACAACTAAAATTATGGCACGCATGTGATATGTCCATACATATCCACCCACTCCTGCAGCTTACAGAGTGGTGTAGGTCAGACCTCACTCCTCGTTCTCAACCCGGCCTACGTGTAGTGTAGTGTTTTGTGTGATTTTGTAGCCAGTTTTTTTTTACTTTTTAGTACATTTTGTGTGATATTACATTCATTATGACAGGAAAAGTTATGTAGTACTAGTTTAGCAAGCATAAGAGGAAAATACTGTAGTTTATACTTTCAAGACAAGGTATAAGTGACTTAGAAACTATAAAGAGGTGCATGATTTTGAGTGCCAGTATCTACAAGACTGGAATATGCATGTATTACACTTGGTTCTTCACCAGGAATGAGTGTGATATATAACATGGACAAGGTAGATGTTTGCTGACATCGTAGTGTGCTGCCTTTCCTCTCCTAGGTTTTCCGGAAGTATGAAAAATGATGGCTCCATGCTGGTTAGAATTCATTTCAGTAATTTATGGTACCCTACAGGAGGCAGTGTAAACACCTCTACAATCAAGATCAGAGGTAGCTGAGAGACTGGAAGCCCCAAGTCATACATATTCTGTACTAGGTATTGTTTTACATATTTCCTTATCTTATTATGTCATCATAAATGACATATCAGGTGGAGATATAGAAACTAATTATTCTGTTAGGTTTGTGGTTCTTGCTTATTCTTTTATTGCCTTCATCCAGTGTTTACCAAATAAAGTATGATACAGTAGATAAATGAAACATTTATACATTAAAAGAACAGTTTTCTAGAATTAGGAGTACTGATTGTATGAACATTGCTACATGCTATGTTTGAAAATAGCCAAAAATAGACTAAAGAAAAGATATTTAATATAATGTATAGTAAAGTTCTATTTCAGGCTCTGACAATAAAATATACATAGAGACTTTTAGATGCTTTTCATAGCTTAATTTACTTTTTAGTTGATTCAACCCACCCTACCCTCATATGCAAAATAAAACATTAGAAAATATATATATATATATCCCTGGGGATAGGGGAGAACGAATACTTCCCACGTATTCCCTGCGTGTCGTAGAAGGAGACAAAAAGGGGAGGGAGCGGGTGGCTGGAAATCCTCCCCTCTCTCTTTTTTTTTTTTTTTTTTTTTTTAATTTTCCAAAGAAGGAACAGAGAAGGGGGCCAGGTGAGGATATTCCCTCTAAGGCCCAGTCCTCTGTTCTTAACGCTACCTCGCTAATGTGGGAAATGGCGAATAGTATGAAAGAAAGAAAGAATATGTATATATATATACATTTTTTTTTTATTTTTTTTTGCTTTGTCGCTGTCTCCCGCGTTTGCGAGGTAGCGCAAGGAAACAGACGAAGGAAATGGCCCAACCCACCCCCATACACATGTATATACATACGTCCACACACGGAAATATACATACCTACACAGCTTTCCATGGTTTACCCCAGACGCTTCACATGCCCTGATTCAATCCACTGACAGCACGTCAACCCCGGTATACCACATCGATCCAATTCACTCTATTCCTTGCCCTCCTTTCACCCTCCTGCATGTTCAGGCCCCGATCACACAAAATCTTTTTCACTCCATCTTTCCACCTCCAATTTGGTCTCCCACTTCTCCTCGTTCCCTCCACCTCCGACACGTATATCCTCTTGGTCAATCTTTCCTCACTCATTCTCTCCATGTGCCCAAACCATTTTCTGCTCTCTCAACCACGCTCTTTTTATTTCCACACATCTCTCTTACCCTTACGTTACTTACTCGATCAAACCACCTCACACCACACATTGTCCTCAAACATCTCATTTCCAGCACATCCACCCTCCTGCGCACTACTCTATCCATAGCCCACGCCTCGCAACCATACAACATTGTTGGAACCACTATTCCTTCAAACATACCCATTTTTGCTTTCCGAGATAATGTTCTCGACTTCTACACATTTTTCAAGGCTCCCAGGATTTTCGCCCCCTCCCCCACCCTATGATCCACTTCTGCTTCCATGGTTCCATCCACTACCAGATCCACTCCCAGATATCTAAAACACTTTACTTCCTCCAGTTTTTCTCCATTCAAACTTACCTCCCAATTGACTTGACCCTCAACCCTACTGTACCTAATAACCCTGCTCTTATTCACATTTATTCTTAACTTTCTTCCAATATATATATATATATATATATATATATATGCAAAGTGAGAGGGTTAGGGAAAATGATTTGGTAAACAGAGAAGAGGTAGTAAAATCTTTGCGGAAGATGAAAGCCGGCAAGGCAGCAGGTTTGGATGGTATTGCAGTGGAATTTATTAAAGAAGAGGGTGACTGTATTATTGACTGGTTGGTAAGGTTATTTAATGTATGTATGACTCATGGTGAGGTGCCTGAGGATTGGCGGAATGCGTGCATAGTGCCATTGTTTAAAGGCAAAGGGGATAAGAGAGTGCTCAAATTACAGAGGTATAAGTTTGTTGAGTATTCCTGGTAAATTATATGGGAGGGTATTGATTGAGAGGGTGAAGGCATGTACAGAGCATCAGATTGGGGAAGAGCAGTGTGGTTTCAGAAGTGGTAGAGGATGTGTGGATCAGGTGTTTGCTTTGAAGAATGTATGTGAGAAATACTTAGAAAAGCAAATGGATTTGTATGTAGCATTTATGGATCTGGAGAAGGCATATGGTAGAGTTGATAGAGATGCTCTGTGGAAGGTATTAAGAATATATGGTGTGGGAGGCAAGTTGTTAGAAGCAGTGAAAAGTTTTTATCGAGGATGTAAGGCATGTGTACGTGTAGGAAGAGAGGAAAGTGATTGGTTCTCAGTGAATGTAGGTTTGCGGCAGGGGCGTGTGATGTCTCCATGGTTGTTTAATTTGTTTATGGATGGGGTTGTTAGTAAGGTGAATGCAAGAATTTTGGAAAGAGGGGCAAGTATGAAGTCTATTGGGGATGAGAGAGCTTGTTAAGTGAGTCAGTTGTTGTTCGCTGATGATACAGCGCTGGTGGCTGATTCATGTGAGAAGCTGCAGAAGCTGGTGACTGAGTTTGGTAAAGTGTGTGAAAGAAGAAAGTTAAGAGTAAATGTGAATAAAAGCAAGGTTATTAGGTACAGTAGGGTTGAGGGTCAAGTCAATTGGGAGGTAAGTTTGAATGGAGAAAAACTGGAGGAAGTAAAGTGTTTTAGATATCTGGGAGTGGATCTGGCAGCAGATGGAAGCATGGAAGCGGAAGTGGATCATAGGGTGGGGGAGGGGGCGAAAATTCTGGGAGCCTTGAAGAATGTGTGGAAGTCGAGAACATTATCTCGGAAAGCAAAAATGGGTATGTTTGAAGGAATAGTGGTTCCAACAATGTTGTATGGTTGCGAGGCGTGGGCTATGGATAGAGTTGTGCGCTGGAGGATGGATGTGCTGGAAATGAGATGTTTGAGGACAATGTGTGGTGTGAGGTGGTTTGATCGAGTGAGTAACGTAAGGGTAAGAGAGATGTGTGGAAATAAAAAGAGCGTGGTTGAGAGAGCAGAAGAGGGTGTTTTGAAGTGGTTTGGGCACATGGAGAGAATGAGTGAGGAAAGATTGACCAAGAGGATATATGTGTCGGAGGTGGAGGGAACGAGGAGAAGAGGGAGACCAAATTGAAGGTGGAAAGATGGAGTGAAAAAGATTTTGTGTGATCTGGGCCTGAACATGCAAGAGGGTGAAAGGAGGGCAAGGAATAGAGTGAATTGGAGCGATGTGGTATACCGGGGTTGACGTGCTGTCAGTGGATTGAATCAAGGCATGCGAAGCGTCTGGGGTAAACCATGGAAAGCTGTGTAGGTATGTATATTTGCGTGTGTGGACGTATGTATATACATGTGTATGGGGGGGTTGGGCCATTTCTTTCGTCTGTTTCCTTGCGCTACCTCACAAACGCGGGAGACAGCGACAAAGTATAATAATAATAAAAAAAATATATATATATGTGTGTGTGTGTGTGTATGTATGTATGTATATGTATATATACGAGCAAAGTGCATATGAACACGCACCTTCATAGAACATACGAACCTCCAACAGCCATTTCCCACATTAGCGAGGTAGCATTACTAACAGAGGACTAAGCCTCAGAGAGAATATCCTCACTTGGCCCCCTACTCTGTTCCTTCTTTTGGAAAATTAAGGAACAGGAGGGGAGGATTTCCAGGCCCCCCTTTAAGTCATCTTTTACGACACACACACACACACACACACACACACACACACACACACACACACACACACACACACACACACCCTGCACCAAGAGTCCCTTCTATCTTTATGAAGCTCCTATATCAGTCAGGAAGCTGGCCATGTCCACTGTTTAGGACCACAGGTCATAAAGTGTTGTGATGTGTGTGTCTATGTGCAGAGAATGCAGGGCAGTGGAGCTGTAAGTGCTTCATATCCTTTTTATGGTGTTGTAGGTATGAAGAGTCTTGGGACATGCTGAAGCGATGTTTGTAGTCTTGTAGTGATGGATGATATCCAGAGCATAAGCAGAAGAGTGTGACTTATGTTATTCTGGGTATTGTTGTTTCTGATAAGTGTATATTTGCTGGGTTGGAACTGAAGACTGGTTATGCATGTATTTTTTCTTTCATACTTGTTCAGCTTTTCCAGTATTAGCAAGGTAACATCAGGAGCAAACAAAGAAAACGTCTCATTCACTCACATCCTTTCACAGTTGTCATATAATGCACTGAAACTACAGCTCCTTTATTGACAGCTATGACCCATAAACATAGAAGGTTGGTAAAATCTTTAGGCAAAACTAAGATGAGACTTCTTCAGTGGATACAAGATTTACCTTCGTGTAAACATTAGAGAACACAGGACGCATGATAAAGGGCCTTTTCAGAATTGGGTGGGGTCGTTAGTGGCATACCACAGTGGTCATTACTGGAAATGTGCTCTTCTTGATCTTTGTAAATAACAGAAAAACTGGACTTGATTATGTTTGTGGGTGATACTAAAGTGATGAGGGAAGTAAAAGACATGAGGACTGCATCATCTTACTTGGGGACCTTTCCTTACTTCAAAAGCTGGCCTTATACATAGCTGATGAAATTCAGCCTGTATAGATAGAATGAGGTTGGGAGACATTGAAAAATGTCCTAATATGAGTACATGCAAGTCAGAAATGCCACGGTAATTTCTGTGTGAGAGGGGCATTAGAGTTGACATTGTTCATAATGTTGCAGTTAGATCTCCAACCTATGGGTATTGTAAGGGAGGTAGTTTGTCTAATGGTAAATATTAGAATTACTTTCAAGTATATGGTTAAAAAAATTTAAGCAAACTACTCAAACCATATATTAGGCCAAAAATATAATATGGTTCATAAGTGTGCTTATTGAATTTAAAGAAACATGTCGAAGCGATATGGATGGTCCTAAAGGAAGCCAGCAAAAATAGCATGAGAATTAAGAGAACTGATTTACAGTAAGAGGCTAGAGATCATAAACTTGCTACCCATGGACAAGAGAACAGCAGATAATTACTTGATAGCTATCTTCAAGTTTTTGAACCGGTTTGATGATGCTGACAATTAAGTTTTCAAAAGATGCAAAGTTAGAACAACCAGAAACCATAAGAAATTAAGTAAGAAATGTGATGAAAAAGATAGAAAGAAATTCTTTTATAGTATCAGTAGTGGATGATTGGTACGAGCTAAGTGATGAAACTGTAAATAAGCACAGTCTACAAAAGTTTAAGAAATCGTATAGTGATTTGAGAAAGGTCAAGGTATGAGACTCGAGGGGTGCATGACTCCCCCTCCATATGGTACTAACTGCTTGCATCCTGCCCCAGGGATCCCTTCTATCCCTTATGAGGCTTTTGCAGCTCACAGGAATTTGGCCATGCCAGTGATTGGGACCACAGATCATAAAGTGCTGTGATATGTGTGTGTGTGTGCAGAGTGTGGATAATTACTTAGACACATGCACCCACATACTATAACAAGCTTATGAGGTGTAGTGGTACGTGTTACGTGGGTTCGAAACTGGGTGTGTCAGTTGACCCACACCCAACCCAGGTTTTTTTTTCTTTTAAGGTTCCAGTCATGAGCAAAAGTTCGCATCAAGGCTGGGCCTTAATTGAAATATGCAGAAAGTTATGAAAGGAAAAAAGAAAAGACAAGGGAAAATATTCACAAATTTTGGAAGAAGTAAAAAAAACTGTCAAAACGTGCTGGGTCATAGTTATTGGGAGTGACGTGAGATTGTACATTTCCAAAGCTTCAATGCATGGGAAAAGAAGCAATTATCAAAGTGGCTTACCGTTGAGTTGCTTATTTCCACACAGTAATCATGTGATGCAGCAGCTTGCTGAGTACTGCTTAGTGTATCTCATGGTGGGGGCACACAAGCAGCCAGCTCTCGCGGGCAAAAACCAAGTTAATACCTCTCGAAGAGGGTTAGTGACTCATCATTGCGGAGTAGGGCAAGTGGGTCCTGTTTGGAAGTTAGCATGGGGCAGGTTATAAGTCGGGTCGCTTTCGACTCAACTCTGTCAAGTGAGGATGCAGAGGTAGAACCACCCCAGATGTGACAGCAGAACTCTGTACAAGGACAAATTGATCCTTTGTGTTAACGGAGCACCATTTCTGCATTGAAAAAGGTAGTTATTTTTCAACAACAAAAGATTGTCTCATTTGTTAAATCTACTTCCAGTCTAATCAGTAATTTTCTTGGTTAAAGCATTTGATTATTTTTTATACTTAATCTTTGTTTCCTGCATTAGCATTATGGCACGACCAGATGACAAAGCCTGCATCATTCCACAATCTTTCCCTAACTTCATGTGTAATGCATGAAACCACAGCTCCCAATCCCTAACCCAGGCTAAACAGACTTTCCATGGTTCTACCCGAACTCACATGCCTGGTTCGTCCACTGAAAAAGACTTCGCACAAGTGGTGTTACATTGTTCCAACAACGTTTTTCATAACACCTTTCACCCTTTTGCATATTCAGGCCCCAATTGTTCAAAATGTTTTTTGCTCCATCCTTCCATCTTCAATATGGTCTCCCCATTCTCCTTGTTCCCTACACTTCTGATACATATATTCTCTTTGTTAACCTTTCCTCATTCATTCTCTCCATGTTGCCAAACCATTTTAGCTCACCCTCTTCAGCTATCTCAACCACAGTCTTTTTTATTAACAAACCTCTCTCTTACCGTTTCATTACTGTCTATCCATCTATCCATGTCTCTGTCGCCTGTTCCCTGTGGGAACTACCTCAAGGTGGTGTCCATGCCAAAAGAGTCTCCATAACTGCTGAACTTTGATGCTGCTTCTAAGCCTTTAGTTTCTCACACACAGCAGGCCACTGACAGAGGGCAATTCTAATGCAGTGTTTTCAGAGGCTCCTGCCTGATGTTTCCACCAACTTCTAGTACCTAATGTGTAACTAATAATCCAATCTACTACTTCTACCTAATATTCCTAGCTTATGTTCCTACCAACTACATCCACCTAATGATAATGCCCTGTTTAATGTTCCTACCTACTATTTCTATCTATTGCTCCTAACATTTTGCCAAAAGGCAGGACTAGCAAATGGCACTCACCACAGAAAAATGTTGAGAAGAATGAGTTGTGTGAATTAAGTGTTGTGTCAAGCATTATGTGTGACAAAAAGAGATTGTATATTTGTGGACAAAATGCCAGCAGTCCATGTATGGGTAAGGTAGAAAGTAAAGACAGCTACCTGGGTCAAAGGAGAGCAGCTTGATCAAGTACTGAAGTGCCGGCTCACTCACTACTCAGCTGTAACCAACTCAACCGATACCCAGGATGGTTGTACCGGTAATTACTTAATCAAACCACCTCACACCACATATTGTTTTCGGGCATTTCATTTCCTACACCTCCTCCCTTCTCCACCTAGCCTTATCTACAGCATCCCTCACAACAACATAATATTGTTGGAATTACTGTTTCTTCAAACATACACATTTTTGCCCTTTCAGATAACTCTTATCTTTCCACACATTCTTCAGTGCTTCCAGAACCTTCGTCCCCTTACCCACCCAATGACTCGATTCTTCCATTCACTGCCATGTTCACTCTCAGGTATGTAAAACACTTCTTGCCCCTCTTTCCAAAACTCTTGCATTCACCTCCCTAACAACCCTATCCATAAACAAATTAAACAACCATGGAGACATCACACACCCCTGCCGCAAACCTACATTATACATATATTCCTATGAGTCCACTGGAAAATGAAACACGACAAGTTCCCAAGTGCACTTTCGTGTAATAATCACATCATCAGGGGAGACACAAGGGAGAAAAATGTCAGTTGATATTCAACGAAAAGACGTAGATAGGACGCCATTTGGTAAACGTGGTCGTTCAAGACAGACAACGAGCGTACCATAAACTTGCTATGTGGACATGGTGAATTGTTTACAAATTTTATCAACAATAAAGTTATCCAATTTGAATAGACCTTCACTAAGTTAAAGTACCCTAGAGCTTTCACTGATAAATCCCTTAAGTTAGCAAGGAAATCATTTTATAGAGTTGTGCCTAAACCTCCCATTGACACCAAGGATCTTTTAGTTCTCCCTTTTGATGATAATTTTACTGAACTTCCCATGTTGCTTAAATCCTTTGATGTAAATGTTGCCTTCAGCAACAATAATACTATAAAGAATATCTTAATCAGGAACTCACCAGAAAAATCTCCTAGGTGCATTTATAAAGTGCCATGCAGAAATTAAGTTTTATGTTGGGCAGATTGGTAAGGCTCTTTCTGTTAGACTTAAGCAACATAAATATAGTATAAGAAGAGGACAAGAATCAAATGCCTTGTGTATCACATTAAAAACTATGATTATTGTAATGACTGGAGTAATGCCATCTCAGTTATTAACTCTAATTCCAGTAACACGAAAAATATAAATGAGTCTTCTATTATAAGATACACAAAGAATTATAACCTTAATATTAGTGAAGGTCTATACATGTTGGATAACTTTACTGTTGATAAAATTTGTAAACAATTCACCTTGTCCACATAATAAGTTTATGATACGCTCGTTGTCCGTCTTGGACAATCACATTTACCAAATGGCGTCCTAACTTCGTCTCTTCGATGTATATCAACTGAATGTAATATTTCTCTCTTGTGTCTCCCCTGATGATGTGCTTATTACACGAAAGTGCACTTGGGAACTTATCGTGTTTCATTTTCCCCGTGGACTCAGGAGTATACTTGATCAGGCGCATAACTATGATCCTTTCCAATATATATATATATATATATATATATATATATATATATATATATATATATATATATATATATATATATATATATATTCTTTTCTTTTTTCTTTTAAACTATTCGCCATTTCCCGCGTTAGCGAGATAGCGCTAAGAACAGTGGACTGGGCCTTTTTTGGAATATCCTCACCTGGCCCCCTCTGTTCCTTCTTTTGGAAAATTAAAAAAAAAAAAAGAGAGGGGGGGGATTTCCAGCCCCCCGCTCCCACCCCTTTTAGTCGCCTTCTACGACACGCAGGGAATACTCGGGAAGTATTCTTAATCCCCTATCCCCAGGGATAATATATATATATATATATATATATATATATATATATATATATATATATATATATATATATATATATAGTTACATATATTTGCTGGCTGTGTGAGCCTGATGGGAAATGACCGGCGTAGACCCTGTTGCTCACCAACGTGAGGCGATGGGTATTCGAATAGTCAGTACCCTATAGGGGCGATCATATCCTAGCGGAAGCGCTCCCTCCTGTTGGACAGAGGTCTCGGTTTCGATCCTTGCTGTTGGAGGTTTGTTATGTCATATCTTTACTCTTCTGTGTATACACTCATACTCATCCCGACCCAAGCAAAGTACCAATTCATCGACTAGCCTCAAGGGGAGATTGAACACCTGCGTTGGATGCAGGTCAACTGCCGCGCCCAGATTTTAAACTTGTGCAGGTCCAAACCCGGCGGACTTTTGACGATTCATGGTCAGTAACACTAATTACTGCACCACGGAGGGCCATGTGTGTGTGTACAACCTTATAGGATCTGTTATCACATTATTACGTTTGTTTTTCCCATATTGTCTTATGCCTGAAAGTGAGTTCTAGAGATTGTTCTTGTATGCCTGGTGCTCCTTACTATGTTGTCTCTAGACGACTTAGGTTGTACCCTCTACTTCCTTGTATACGTTGTCTCCAGACTTATTCAATGGCTAAAGTAGCTTGTAGCTTGCAAAAAAAAAAAAAAAAAATATGCAATAAAGAACTTTTCGTCTACATTTTCGCAAACTGTTTTGCTGGAGTCACTGTCACTGAAGTGTTCACTGGATATTAAAGAACGACCGGGAAGGTTGGCAGCGCTAAAATGTGACTTTAAACGACTCATTGATCTAATATTATCTGAAAACTCTAGCAAATGTATTTTGTACGAATTTATATTAATACCTGGATATTTGTGTTGTATTATGGCAATTAAGTAATATATCATATGTATAACGACTGCGAAACATTGACCTCTTACGATAAGTATTAAACCTATTAATGTTGACGCTGAAATACTAATATACTCTGATATGGTATATTTCATCAGGTTACCATAAAAAGCTCTTTTTTCCACGAATTAGTAAACGATTTTCACGTTAACCGCCTTCAATTAAGTCGTATTTCCTCTTGGGGAAAAGATGACTTACTTGTTAAAATCACTATGATAGTGGTTGATTTACTCATATGTATGTATTTCGTGCCTTTTTTTCTTACAATTCTTCAACCAGGTAACGGTTTACACATTCGAAAGCTTTTCCTCGCTGCTTGATCATGACATGAGGGACACAGTAGAGGCATTCTCACGGCATGACTCACAGCCACGCCCCCCCAACTTTTGCCCACATGCACACAAAATTGTCACTTGTAACTCAAATATTCAGAATCAATATAATTAAAAATAAGCCGTTCATATGATATTTTTTCCAAAAGTTCAAATGGAAAATAGAAATGGCGATAGTATGTGCATGTATTCGAAGGCGTCAATGACATCATTCTCAAATGAGACCTAATGCGGTGGTGCCAAATTTACGTCCATGTGGCGGGAAGCGGCAAATGTTATCTGTAGCGGATACAATTATCACTTTTATCGTAGTCCATTCTAACTCTGTATCGTTTGTCTTACAGGATACCGACATACTATGATATGTCATCTTAATCCAATTCATGAGGTTGAATATCATTGTATATTATCTGACTGATTTTCTTATACAAAAAATATTAAAATAATTAGTTCGTCAGTAATTGTAAATCACAATTGAATACTGTTAACAGCATTGCCTTCTTATCTATTCAGGAAATTTCATTTCATGAAAACTAAAAGGTAGGCAAATAGAATTTTCTTCTGCATTATGGTAGTAGATTTGGCACATTTGCTAGGCGTGGAGGGATATCTATTTAAGTGTTCTGTTTCTAAAATGTTTTTCATAGATTTGCAATTTTTGATATCATAAGTATAATTTTTCAGAACATTGTGCCTTAAAAGATAGAGCTGTTATACTTTAATCACAAAACCCGATAGCATTTCACAGGGAACTACTTTTTGTTCCGCGCACCCACCCTTCTCAGTACGCCAAATGTTGAGAGTGGAGTAGCTTTCCTCTGGTCAGTGTTGCGGTATCGTTGTGGTGGCTAAAGTTAAAAATATATGTAGTACGTTTGTACACATTGTTGTCATTGGTCAATATACTGATTGGATTTACCCCGAGCCATAAGGTAAGACGATTTACAATTTAGATTTAATATTAGTAAGAAGTACAAGCCGTTAGTACCGGTTAAAGTTGTAGGAGACACTCCCAACTCGCCGAGATGGGACCAACGGCCCCTGCCCGTGAAACCTACAGGGACAAACTGAACCATCTCAATGTCGTATGAACAGAAATGATGTGTAAATGTTTGATTCAGCTTAATTAGAGTTGACAACGACTTGATAGATCATATGATAACATGTAATCTTTCTGTTAGGTTCTTTCACTGTCTGTAGTGTTGGCGGTATTTGTTACTCAGTATATCACAACAGATAATCTCGTACGTCAAAATGAAGCAAAGGTATAGGGAATTGTTCATCATCGGCGGCTTAGATGGTATCGCACGGCTGACTACTGGATTGCTATTATTTTGTGCTTTTTCTGTTTATGTAAGTTGCACCTTGAAATAGATTTATTGTGTTCCTGTCACATAGCCCAGTATAAGTCGGTTTGATCAGTTAACTAACCTTGAATATTCTGTTAACGAGGTAACCTTTAGTTTAAACTGAAGAGTTGATGGTTGGATTCAAGTTCATTGCCCATGTCAGTATTTTCAGCTCATCTGAGGTCACTGGAATAAACAGATTATGTACGTTAGTGGTGCTCTTATTGGACGAGTAGTAGTGTAATTAAGATTAACCTATGTTGTCTTGTGCCTATACTTGCTGTCGTGGGTGCTCAAGGGCTTGAGTTACAAGTTCGTAGATTTTTAGGTATAAGGAATTTGGACATTTCGGACTGACTTGGAATAGCTGTGCCATTTGATTATCAGTGAAGCTTGCATAATCTTTAGATAAGCCTATCCCAAAGTTGATTTTCTTCCTTCTCCAGGATCACGGTTAGTGAGGTCCTCTATCAGAAGTGTTACCAGAAAGTCTGTTCACACAGGGTTCTTAGACTTCAACTTTCAGATTGCATATTCCCCATAGAATCTTTCAATTTCTCTCATCCTGTGATATATCTCGTTCATTTTTTTTCTCAAAGTTGGGAAATATGTACCACCCATTTGCGGTCGGCAGTAATCTTACTACCTCAAAAAGTAACTCAGTTCTAGAATTATCAAGGCATATTCAATTGAAGGCTCCCTTGCCATATTGATAACTTTCATCATAAGGTGGGCGTGTTTCTGTGAATCTGATTGGCAACAAGAAAGTTATAATGAATTGTACCAGAATTGTTTATAGAAATGTGAATTATTAGGTTAAGAATGTAAATACTCAATTGTACGAAATTGAACGTGCAGAATGTACTTGACACTTGTAATGCCATTGTAGGACAAAATGATGATTAAAGAACGGCTTATCGAATTTAGGCAGCCATTCAGCTGGAAGATGAGGAATTAAATAGTTAATTGCAAACTGGCCTGATATGTAATTGGGAGCGACTTACGTATTTGACTTTCGTAAGAAAAAATTGCTTTTGATTTTCGTAGGTAAGAAAAAACGCATATGGTTATAGGTAATAGTATTAAACACAAATGAATAACTTTACTGTCTTTAACACCCAAATAGTGTATGATTGTCAGTGCGTGAATTAAGTTGATCTTTTATCGATACATGTTAGTCCAGTCTTGAGTATGTTCCTACTTGTGGCTTGCATTTTTGTGTATTTTTTATTCCCATAGAAATAAAGTGAATAAGTTCAGTATTTATTTTTTATAGGAATATGCTGTACATCATACACCATGTATTATAGGAATATGCTCTACTTTATACATTTTTCGTTATATGAATATGCTGTACATAATACATCATTTGTTACAGGAATATGCTGTACATACATTTGTTATAGAAATATGGTGTAATGATACATCTTTTGTTACAGGATTAACCTATACATCATACATCATTTGTTACAGGAATACGTTGTACATCATTTGTTACAGGAATGTTGTACATTATACATCATTTATAGGAATATGTTGTACATCATATGTTATAGGAATATGCTGTACATCGTACATCATTTTTCGGAATTGACAAAAAAATGTAAGCCACGTTTCCATCCGATTATCTGTATATGTACAGATTTTTTTATAGTTTCTTTAAGGTATGAAAGGTCTTCAGATGATATGTCGATTGAAATTTTGTTTTAATAGTAATAAATAAAATTAGTTGAAAGAAGAACGTTGTGCATGTTATTGTCTTTTTACAATAAAGTTCTCAAATGGCGTATAGAATTAACTGAAAAGATCGAAGAGTTTGAAGCTTTGAATTTGTCTATATTTTATCTGATTTGTATTTCACCATCCAAGATTTGAATAAGCCTTTTAAAGTATGATCTTTGTTACCTATATTTGAGTCCGTTGTATTTGGTCCTTAAGACCTTGCCTAGTTTTCATTCAAAGGCTTTGGTAAGGAAAACCTTATGCACAGGAAGGTTTGCATTGGTTACACTGCGCTTGCGCGACCGTCCGATTAAGCCCCGCCCCTTCTTGAGCTGGGTTTTTCAATATCCCATTCGTTTGTCCATCCTTTGGCATTTAGGATTCAATGGGATCCCAAATAGCTGGACATACGTACTCTCGACATCAATTCTTTGAGATTCATAATAGCATACAAGGATGCATTATATGATCTTTGGAGGGTCGTCTGCTTCACCGTCTGGTTTGGTTCAAAGCTATTATTCCTCAGATCATTCAAGTTACGCAACATCCCCCCCTCCGTTTTTGCACTATGTAGATATTTGACCTGAGAAATGATAAAGTTCTCCTTTGGAAACACCTGCAGATAGTGACTTGACTTTATATTTTCCGCCCGCTTTTAAGTTTTCTCAATTTGTTTTATAGTAACTTCCGATTTTAGTGTATAAGTATAGTCTTTCATGGTTTCGTGGCAGTAGGAAATTTAATATTGCAAATTGAAAACCATGGCTCAGCTATTCCAAGGGAGTTAAACTAAGTAGCTGCACTGTGAGATCAGATATTGAGAACTTTAAAGATATGATGTCCTTAAACTGAATTTTGGCACGCGTCAGGCTGCTGCTGCCTATTTTCCTCTATGGAGATAGGCCATACGAGGACTAATATTGAAACGATACCTCCTTTCCTCATACAGCGAAGCTGTGGCCTTTTCCTTTCGTCTTACTCTCCTCTTATAACCTTTCTTCTTTTAAGAGGTAGGTTTATAAACATGCGGAACCCCAAATATATAATTTTCTGCGAGATGGCCTTGAATAGGATGTTTTATACCCGCCATGTCGGTCAATATATATATATATATATATATATATATATATATATATATATATATATATATAATATATTTATTTATTTATTATTTATAGTAATACTTGATCGCCCTTTCCCGTGTCAGCGAGGTAACGCCAGGAAATAGACAAAGAATGGCCCATCCACTCATATACACACATTATATATATATATATATATATATATATATATATATATATATATATTATATATATAGTGTGTGTGTGTACCATATACGCATATATACACAACATGTACACAAATACACAGACATACATATTTACACATGTACATATTCATACTCGCCCTCATCCATTTCTGGCGCTACCCCGGCCCTCAGGAAACCGCCACGTTACCCCCTGCTTCATCGATTTAGCGCCAGGAAAACAGACAGAAAGGCTACTTTTGTTCACATCTAGTCTCTAGGTGTCATACATGTGTAATGCACCGAAACCACAGCTCCCTGTCCACATCCAGGCCCCACAGACCTTTTCATGGTTTACCCAAGACGTTTCACATGCCCTGGTTCAGTCCATTAAATGCACGTCAACCCGGGTATACTACATGGTATATCCTGTCAATCTTTCCTCACCCATTCTCTCCATATGACCAAACCATATACCTAGAACCTCTTTTCCAGAGGTTTCTTCAGCCCAATGCGGTACCGCTTCCAGTAGCAGGGAAAGTATGGACTTTAGAGTGAAAAGTTCATTGAAGAGACTGCTCATTGAAGAGACTGCTCTTTCATTAAGACAGCCTCGCCAAATGTGAATAGATAACTATTTGCACTCTAACTTAATATAGGCGGAGACTGCAAAATGCACACTCGCATTATATATATCTATTCTATTCTATTTTCCTTTGTCGCAGTCTCCCGCGTTAGCGAGGTAGCGCAAGGAAACAGACGAAAGAGTGGCCCAACCCACCCACATACACATGTATATACATACACGTCCACACGCAAATATACATACCTATACATCTCACCGTATACATATATATACACACACAGACATATACATATATACACATGTACATAATTCATATTGTCTGCCTTTATTCATCCCCATCGCCACCTCGCCACACATGAAATAACCCCCTCCCCCCACATTTGTGCGAGGTAGCGCTAGGAAAAGACAACAAAGGCCTCATTCGTTCACACTCAGTCTCTTGTTGTCATGTAATAATGTACCGAAACCACAGCTCCCTTTCCACATCCAGGCCTCACAGAACTTTCCATGGTTTACCCCAGACGCTTCACATGCCCTGGTTCAATCCATTGACAGCACGTCGACCCCGGCATACCACATCGTTCCAATTCACTCTATTCCTTGCACGCCTTTCACCCCTCCTGCATGTTCAGGCCCCGATCACTCAAAATCTTTTTCACTCCATCTTTCCACCTCCAATTTGGTCTCCCACTTCTCGCTCCCTCCACCTCTGACACATATATCCTCTTGGTCAACCTTTCCTCACTCATTCTCTTCATGTGACCAAACCATTTCAAAACACCATCTTTTGCTCTCTCAACCACACTCTCTTTATTACCACACATCTCTCTTACCCTACTATTACTTACTCGATCAAACCACCTCACACCACATATTGTCCATATATATATATATATATATATATATATATATATATATATATATATATATATATATATTATATATATATATATATATATATATATATATATATATATATATATATATATATATATATATATATATATATATTATCCCTAGGGATAGGGGATTAAGAATACTTCCCACGTATTCCCTGCGTGTCGTAGGAGGCGACTAAAAGGGGAGGGAGCGGGGGGCTGGAAATCCTCCCCTCTCTTTTTTAATTTTCCAAAAGAAGGAACAGAGGGGGCCAGGTGAGGATATTCCAAAAAAGGCCCAGTCCTTTGTTCTTAACGCTACCTCGCTAACGCGGGAAATGGCGAATAGTTTGGTAAAGTGTGTGAAAGAAGAAAGTTAAGAGTAAATGTGAATAAGAGCAAGGTAATTAGGTACAGTAGGGTTGAGGGTCAAGTCAATTGGGAGGTAAGTTTGAATGGAGAAAAACTGGAGGAAGTAAAGTGTTTTAGATATCTGGGAGTGGATCTGGCAGCGGATGGAACCATGGAAGCGGAAGTGGATCATAGGGTGGGGGAGGGGGCGAAAATCCTGGGAGCCTTGAAGAATGTGTGGAAGTCGAGAACATTATCTCGGAAAGCAAAAATGGGTATGTTTGAAGGAATAGTGGTTCCAACAATGTTATATGGTTGCGAGGCGTAGGCTATGGATAGAGTTGTGCGCAGGAGGATGGATGTGCTGGAAATGAGATGTTTGAGGACAATGTGTGGTGTTAGGTGGTTTGATCGAGTAAGTAACGTAAGGGTAAGAGATGTGTGGAAATAAAAAGAGCGTGGTTGAGAGAGCAGAAGAGGGTTTTGAAATGGTTTGGGCACATGGAGAGAATGAGTGAGGAAAGATTGACCAAGAGGATATATGTGTCGGAGGTGGAGGGAACGAGGAGAAATGGGAGACCAAATTGGAGGTGGAAAGATGGAGTGAAAAAGATTTTGTGTGATCGGGGCCTGAACATGCAAGAAGGGTGAAAGGAGGGCAAGGAATAGAGTGAATTGGATCGATGTGGTATACCGGGGTTGACGTGCTGTCAGTGGATTGAATCAGGGCATGTGAAGCGTCTGGGGTAAACCATGGAAAGCTGTGTAGGTATGTATATTTGCGTGTGTGGACATATGTATATACATGTGTATGGGGGTGGGTTGGGCCATTTCTTTCGTCTGTTTCCTCGCAAACGCGGGAGACAGCGACAAAGCAAAAAAAAAACAAAATATATATATATATATATATATATATATATATATATATATATATATATATTTATTTATTTTGCTTTGTCGCTGTCTCCCGCGTTAGCGAGGTAGCGCAAGGAAACAGACGAAAGAATGGCCCAACCCACCCACATATGTATATACATACACGTCCACACACGCAAATATACATACCTATACATCTCAATGTACATATATATATATACACACGCACAGACATATACATATATACACATGTACATAATTCATACTGTCTGCCTTTGTTCCCATCGCCACCTCGCCACACGTGGAATAACAACCCCCTCCCCCCTCATGTGTGCGAGGTAGCGCTAGGAAAAGACACCAAAGGCCCCATTCGTTCACACTCAGTCTCTAGCTGTCATGTAATAATGCACGGAAACCACAGCTCCCTTTCCACATCCAGGCCCCACACAACTTTCCATGGTTTACCCCAGACGCTTCACATGCCCTGGTTCAATCCATTGACACACACACACACACATATATATATATATATATATATATATATATATATATATATATATATATATATATATATTGGTTCTCAGTGAATGTAGGTTTGCGGCAGGGTGTGTGATGTCTCCATGGTTGTTTAATTTGTTTATGGATGGGGTTGTTAGGGAGGTGAATGCAAGAGTTTTGAAAAGAGGGGCCTGTATGAAGTCTGTTGCGGATGAGAGAGCTTGAGAAGTGAGTCAGTTGTTCGCTGATGATACAGCGCTGGTGGCTGATTCATGTGAGAAACTGCAGAAGCTGGTGACTGAGTTTGGTAAAGTGTGTGAAAGAAGAAAGTTAAGAGTAAATGTGAATAAGAGCAAGGTTATTAGGTACAGTAGGGTTGAGGATCAAGTCAATTGGGAGGTAAGTTTGAATGGAGAAAAACTGGAGGAAGTAAAGTGTTTTAGATATCTGGGAGTGGATCTGGCAGCGGATGGAACCATGGAAGCGGAAGTGAATCATAGGGTGGGGGAGGGGGCGAAAATCCTGGGAGCCTTGAAGAATGTGTGGAAGTCGAGAACATTATCTCGGAAAGCAAAAATGGGTATGTTTGAAGGAATAGTGGTTCCAACAATGTTGTATGGTTGCGAGGCGTGGGCTATGGATAGAGTTGTGCGCAGGAGGATGGATGTGCTGGAAATGAGATGTTTGAGGACAATGTGTGGTGTTAGGTGGTTTGATCGAGTAAGTAACGTAAGGGTAAGAGAGATGTGTGGAAATAAAAAGAGCGTGGTTGAGAGAGCAGAAGAGGGTGTTTTGAAATGGTTTGGGCACAGAGAGAATGAGTGAGGAAAGATTGACCAAGAGGATATATGTGTCGGAGGTGGAGGGAACGAGGAGAAGTGGGAGACCAAATTGGAGGTGGAAAGATGGAGTGAAAAAGATTTTGTGTGATCGGGGCCTGAACATGCAGGAGGGTGAAAGGAGGGCAAGAATAGAGTGAATTGGATCGATGTGGTATACCGGGGTTGACGTGCTGTCAGTGGATTAAAACAGGGCATGTGAAGCGTCTGGGGTAAACCATGGAAAGCTGTGTAGGTATGTATATTTGCGTGTGTGGACGTGTGTATATACATGTGTATGGGGGTGGGTTGGGCCATTTCTTTCGTCTGTTTCCTTGCGCTACCTCGCAAACGCGTGAGACAGCGACAGCAAAAAAAAAAAAAAATATATATATATATATATGACGTATTTGCAGTCCAGAGTTTATTGATGAGTTTGAGAAGATATATTCTATTAGATCTAAGGTAAAGTACCCTAGATCTTTCATTGATAAATCCCTTAAGTTAGCAAAGAAATCATTTTATAGAGTTGAGCCGAAACCTCCCATTGACACCGAGAACCTTTTAGTTCTCCCTTTTAATAATGATTTTACTTTTCTTCCCTTGTTGCTTAAATCCTTTAATGTAAATGTTGCTTTCAGCAACAATGAAACTATAAAGAATATCTTAATCAGGAATTCACCAGAAAATTCTAATGCATCTATAAAGTGCTATTTAGAAATTGTGATAAATATTATGTTGGGCAGACTGGTAAGGATCCTTTTGTTAGACTTAAGCAACATAAGTATAGTATAAGAACGGGGCCCAGGGTTCGATCCTGGCTGTTGGAGGTTAGTTTGTTATATGGTAGTGCGCGTTCATTTGCACTATATATATATATATATATATATATATATATATATATATATATATATATTTTTTTTTTTTTTTTTTTTTTTTTTTTTCTTTCATACTATTCGCCATTTCCCGCGTTAGCAAGGTAGCGTTAAGAACAGAGGACTGGGCCTCTGAGGGAATATCCTCACCTGGCCTCGTTCTCTGTTCCTTCTTTTGGAAAATCAAAAAAAAATGAGAGGGGAGGATTTCCAGCCCCCCGCTCCCTCCCCTTTTAGTCGCCTTCTACGACACGCAGGGAATACGTGGGAAGTATTCTTTCTCCCCTATCCCCAGGGATAAAAGAATATATATATATATATATATATATATATATATATATATATATATATATATATATATTTGCCTTCATCCATTCCTGGCTCTACCCCGCCCCACAGGAAACAGCATCGCTACCCCATGCTTCAGCAAGGTAGCACCAGGAAAACTAACAAAAAAGGCCACGTTCATTCACACGGTCTTTAGCTGTCATATATAATGCACCGAAACCACAGATCCCTATCCACATCCAGGCCCCACAGACCTTTCCGTGGTTTACCTCAGACGTAAAGCTAGGAACATATTGTTCATTAGTTTCGAAATTTACTCGTTTTATCACCTATACCTTGAAACGAACAGAATCTTAAACAATACCAGTGCACGGCTTCTGACAGACTGGTCCCAGCCCGAGCACTGGGTCTAGGAGATCCTGCAAGACTTACCAGCCATTCCTCAGTAGATTTGAATGTATACCAAATTAAAAACATCAAAATAATGATTAGATGTTCAGATCTAATAAGGTTGTACGCAAAATCCTAATGAAATTGGAATAAATTGAAAACTTTCTTGGATACTGAAAATAGTTACCGATTATAAATCATGTAAATAGAATTCTTATGCCTAAAAAGAATAAAAAAAGCTAACATTCTACATATGAAACCGGCATTTTCCAAGGTTAATATATATATCTTACCAGACTTAAGCATTAAAAGCTTGATAAAGCCCTCGTGAACAAATGGAAGTCTTACCTTTGTAGTTATATAATGCTTCCATGATTAACACGTCCTGCCCCTGTGCACTCCTGCTCGGTACTGAAAATGTGGACGTTTGGCCTACGTGACTGTTTGCCCGCGACTGATTTGAAAAAGCCGAAAACGGTAGTTTAGCAATTGGAGCACTCGTTCGCGACGAGCGAGCGAAATGTTCAGATATCCGTCATTTCAGATGTCTTACTTTTAGTTTTTTCAGGCAGCTATCAATATACAACCTAAAAAAGATTAAAAAATATTCTTGACCTAAAATATCACTCCCTGAAATTTGTATTAAGAAAGGGTATTGTGTGTAATTACACAATTCTCCGGGATTAGTTACAATTTGAAGAATATAGTGCTGGTTACCTTTAATCCTACGCGTTAATATTTCGTTGATGCTTTCATATCATTAAGCAAAGGTTGCTTATAATAAAACTGATACATTTCTGTTGTACTCCATATTGAAATTCTGTCTTGGGGAAAAATGAGAAAGTAAAATAGCCTGCGTTTAATTAATAACTATTGAAGAATTTACGTTAGATCCTGAAATATGATACCATGGGTATTTTAGGTGTTGAAGAATTTACGTTAGATCCTGAAATATGATACCATGGGTATTTTAGGTGTTGAATTTACGTTAGATCCTGAAATATGATACCATGGGTATTTTAGGTGTTGAAGAATTTACGTTAGATCCTGAAATATGATACCATGGGTATTTTAGGTGTTGAAGAATTTACGTTAGATCCTGCAATATGATACCATGGGTATTTTAGGTGTTGAAGAATTTACGTTAGATCCTGCAATATGATACCATGGGTATTTTAGGATGACGTCGTCACGGTTCTGTTAGTCCCGGGCTTGGTCCAGACTGCTGGGTTGGATGCTTTGATCATGGCAAAGTGAAAGTGGGGTCAAAGCCTGTTTAGCTTAATAACATCTATAAGTTTTGCATTTGTTTATTAGGTTAGGTATGTGCAGAGTGTACGCGATCATTCATGGAAATTATCGAGAGAAAAAACGAAGCTCTTAAACTGAGACGAATGACAGTTATCATTCGCACCCTTACCTTCCCTGACCATATGATGGTTTCGAGGACTGATTTGCACCAACCATCTGTACAGATAACTGCCACTCAGCTCTGTTCTTATCTGCTAAAATGCTTGATGATTTGGCTTGTTATTTGGTATATGATACTATGGCTGGACTGATCCCATCCTCTCTCTCTCTCTCTCTCTCTCTCTCTCTCTCTCTCTCTCTCTCTCTCTCGGATAGTGGTTGGTGAGTGCACTGGAAATAAATGAGCAGCATTATAGTGTATTCAGTTAACCGTCGCCTTTAAAAGCAACTGTAGATGATGTTAGGTGTTCAAGGAAGATTCATTGCCCGTCTTGTTAGACATTGAAATTACACCAGCTGCAGGAAGTAGGTTTATGGTCGCGGACGAAATGTTATTTGCATTTGCATTTGAAAATTCGCTAAGATACGCTAAAAAATTATTACCTCTTGACCATAAATGTGACAAAATGAAGTGCAGAGGTACCAGAAGACGGGGCCCAAGGCTGTTATTACCTGTTTGAAAATATTTCTGTCCAGTTAATAGAAACTTTCAATAAATCTTGTGATGAATGTTAACCGTCCAGCCAGGCAGCAGTAGTTGCAGGGGCATGTGAACCATGGACCACAGCAGCAGGAGGTGCAGTTTAGTCTCAGGCTGAGCCGTAGAGTTAAATACGGGTCTCCCACGTCGACGTACGGTTTACATAAAGTGTGTATGCTTGAAGCCAGATATGGGCAGTTTTTTGTTTGTATGAGAGTGGTTTTGAAACTATGCCTTGCCGCTTTTCTGCATGTTATAAAAGTATCTGAAGCAACTTCAAAGTTTAGAATTCTGTTTAAAGTTTGCAGAGGCAGACATCCTGGGTGTGAGAGGTAGCTTGGCATGGTGTAGGAGCTCGTGAAAGGTTGGCTGGTGGACGAGGCCATGCTCGAGCTGCGCTAGTTCCACGTTCAGCGGCCTGCTTGGGAGTTAGTGACCGGGAACCCGTTATGCAGGATTAGAGATAATCAACCCTTCAGCTGCTTCCTCCTTAACAGCCTCGGCTTCTTGTATTTTTTCTTTTGACCTTATGTTAGAGCTGAGATCTCGCCTTGAAGTGTAGGGCTTTTCATGAAATGTGCTTAGTTTTTGCATTATGATTTTCTTACCAAAATCTGATTTTTTTTTTTTCAGTTTCAAATTAGTTTTCCAGAGGACTTACCTGCGCCAGAAGGAGCATTGTGAAGTAAACTGAGGCTCTCTTGGTTGGTGATATGCATCCGAGACGTAGGCTACTGCTTCCTAAATAATGTGTGAGCGTTAGCAACAAGTATTGGCTAGTTCCATTTCTGACCCAGCTTGACAGTAGACTTCTATACCTTCATGTTCTTCCCTACTCCTGAAGCCACGAATCTTCCATCACAAGGATGATCCCGAGCTGTGAGGGTGAAGAATTCCAAAGGCAGTTCTAAAGTAAACTCCAGGTGGGGTAGGACAAACAAAATGAATTTTATAGAGTATGGTGACAAGAATTAAGCTGACGTAATGACATATTTTAGGCTGGTGCTGTCGACCAAAATCATGGCACCATATTACATTCACAGTTTGGAAAAGCTAATTCCCGTGCAGAAAAGTTGTCAAGACGAAGTCCAGGGTTAATGTTAGTTGAAAACTTTCACCTAGGAAACTGTACTTTTTTTTTTTTTTTGCTTTAATATAATGTCTGGCATCAACATGTGCGAAAATTTAAGCTAATCATATGATACCAGAGGCAGAAGTTTTCTGGAAAGCGCTGAAGATTCAGGGATAGCAATCAGGTTAACAAGTAAGCCAGTAGAAATCTAGCTTCTGTACTTTGGTGAAATTTGAGTTAGTATTGGAAGGTAAACATTACTATAGCACTTAAGAGGCACACTGGGGGAATTGAGGAATAATTCGGATAGTTGTAACTTCGGTAGGCAGAACAAAACAACTGTATAGTTCAACACACACACACACACACACACACACACACACACACAAAGTAACATTATATACCTAAGGAACAACTTTGTGTCATATTTTAACTGATATGGCTGTACCTAGCACCTCAGCCAGTGCCACCCATGGGCCCCATCCGACCTGCGTCAATTCTTTGGTTCAGCAACTCTACGGCGACCCAACGTTATGGAGGCCTGTTAATGATCCCGCATCACAACCCTGCGTTGATAAATACATGCAAGAATGACATGCTTTCTGTACTACAACAACACTAACCTCTGCAAGGCCCACGGTAGAAAAACAATCAGGGAAATACGCCTTACAACAGAAAACCGTATTACCCCTAACCAACGACAACACTATAGAAAAATGAACATTTTCGAAACTAAAAGAGCAGCGGTGTTGAGTGGGTAGACTTCCCCGATCTTCCGTGCTTTGATCATCTCTTCAGTGATTGCTTTGGTTATTGAAAAAAATATTATTGTAGCAAAACTACCATACGAATAATACGTGTCTACTGCAGAACTGTATCCGGTGTTCAGGATGCACTTATTGACTGAACACTTCCTAAAAAAGATATTTACTTTCAATCCTAGAGTGCTCTCCAAGCTATATAGCCTGAACAAAACATGCTCCAGTTCATCGCATAGCTCAAAAAG
This sequence comes from Panulirus ornatus, assembly GCF_036320965.1. NCBI lineage: Eukaryota > Metazoa > Arthropoda > Malacostraca > Decapoda > Palinuridae > Panulirus > Panulirus ornatus. Next base: position 31,793,888 of record NC_092225.1, read on the forward strand.
TTTAGGATTGGATTGTAAAAATTGAGTCAAAACATATTATTGTTGAATTCTGATGTCCTCATCATGTTAGCGTCAATGGTAATGAAATGCCACATGCTGAAGCAAAAGCACCAGTGCCCAGCATTCTATATGCGAGTTATACCTCAATGATTTTATGGAGTAAATAAATATAATTACATAGGATGCAAATGGCACACTAGATGGGAACTGAAAGGCAAGAAGAATAACAAACTAAGGAAAATAAAGGAATGAGATTAAGTATGGCTTTCGTACAACAGGAATTGTTGTTTGGTGTGTAGTGAGGGTAGTTGATGATATGTTGACCCATGGTTACTTAATGGAGGAGAGATCTGCCTGAATTTGACTCCTGAACTTATCATGCAACATTAACCATCGTAATGCCAGAAATAAGTCAAGAATGAAATTATATAACTAGAAGAAATAAAAGTACTAGAGAAACACTATTGTTGATATACACATATATTGTATAGATATTGTAAAGGAAGTCAGAATATATGAATATGAGTGTAAGGTTTTTATATATCTTTTAATCTTAAAAGGAAGCTATAATACATTCTAAACAGTTTATAGGTATGTTTTTCTATGCGGTAAGCGCCGAAGAATCTTTAGATTATAGTGCTTTACAGATTCCTCAAAATCAGTCGTCTCGTCCCTTTGAACCTGGTACTCCCCTCCCCCATCATGTTACCGCTTGCTCTCGAGCCCCAACACTTTCAGACTGAAATAATTTGAATTCGCCAAATTGTGGAAAAGCCTTAAGGTATATCGTTCCACTACACCCATATATATGTGTCCCCACCTTAACTAGCTAAACCCCAACGGTATACGCTATCAGTGGTTCTACCCTACGGTATACGCGATCATCAGTGATTCTACCCAACGGCATGCGCTGTCATCAGTGGTTCTCCTCTACTGTATACGCTATCATCAGTGGTTCTCCTCTACTGTATACGCTATCATCAGTGGTTCTCCTCTACTGTATACGCTATCATCAGTGGTTCTCCTCTACTGTATACGCTATCATCAGTGGTTCTCCTCTACTGTATACGCTATCATCAGTGGTTCTCCTCTACTGTATACGCTGTCATCAGTGGTTCTCCTCTACTGTATACGCTATCATCAGTGTTTCTCTACTGTATACGCTATCATCAGTGGTTCTCCTCTACTGTATACGCTATCATCAGTGGTTCTCCTCTACTGTATACGCTGTCATCAGGGGTTCTTTTCACTTGTGAAAATGCCTTGCTAATTTTTAAGACTTCATGTTTCTTTGATATTGAAGTCTGGAAGCGCACATTAGCTCTGCTTATGATCCATTGACATTATGACAATCCTTATTTTACTCTTTGAGATCTTGGATGGGATTGGGTTTACGGACAGTGTAACCTCAATAACCCTCAGGCAATTCAGTGACAGGAGGACCTCCTTTATCAACCACTGCTTTTTCAGCTTCATTTTTTTTTTTTTAATCCAGTAGAGAAAATATCATTTTTGGTCTCACACTACATGTGAAGAGCTCTGCTTAATACACAGATCCTCTTGACCAGAACATCCACTTATGAAGGGTGCAGATACTCACGGACTGCGATATCAAGCGTCATGAATGATCAGAAAGCAACACGGAGCTTGGTATGGAATTGAGGTAAGGACGCAGACCAACTACGTACATACCGCGTCGTACATGCGGATATATAATATATATATATATATATATATATATATATATATATATATATATATATATATGCTAAAGCTTTCGAGAAAATGACATATACACCTGGAGATAGGTGACAGTTGGACGATTCGTCCTCGGTGGAGAATGGAAAGTTTGTATTTGGCAGATGTCTGCGGTTGGTTGGGATTTGAGGCCTATCGACTACCAGGGTCGCTGAGGCTGTCAGCGTAATTTTTACCACCACCCGGAAAATATTATCACTAGGTTCCCAAACTGTGTTCCCCAGGCATTGTCCTTCAGTTCCTGAAAATGATGCTAAGACTCTCACCATATGTGTCCTGTTGATATCTGTGGCCAGATAAAGTGTTCATATTGTCTTAGAGGGCAGTGCACGCCCAGGTTGTCGCTGTTAATGGATTCTGGCTCACTTATAACTTGGGAGTGTTTCATTGGATCAGTCATTATAGTCTCACCGGATGCATGCTATGGTTGTCACTTTTCTTTTTCACTTGTCATTTATGTGGAACATATTCTGCTTACGCCATTATCCAAGGCTTGACCCGAATGTGCTTTGTTTTGAAGGAAATTTCGCGTGTGCTAAAAATGATCATGATCTTGACAGTTGCAGGCTCAGAAATATTTTATATAAACTTCATCCCTTGACTCAATGTGTGTGTGATAAGGAAGATGAGAATTCGAAGAAATCATATAGTATAACTGTAATGGATGTTAGTTGGATGAAAGTGTGGTAATATGTGATGGGTTTGTGGTGGGAGAGGGTAGCGACACGGTCATGTGTGTGTTATAAGTGTGACCGTCCGTCAGTCTAACCCTTCCAGTTCGAACGGTGACGGCGTGGGTCACACGAGCACGCTCACCCTGCTCCAGTTTAAGTTCACTTGACAACGTGCCTGGGGACCCGCCCAGTGTGGTGCCGCTAGCAAACTGCACCCGCCATGTCTTGCAGCATTAGCCTCTAACTTGTATCCCTTATTGTGACTTATGCAGACAGCATACATTATCTCTGTACCTAGATGTATATATATATATATATATATATATATATATATATATATATATATATATATATACGAATAAAGTGTATATGAACGCGCACCTTCATAGAACATACAAGGCTCCATCAGCCAGGATCGAACCTGGGACCCCTTGTATGTTCTATGAAGGTGCGCGTTCATATACACTTTATTCGTATTCATATAACTCCGCGTTGTACAGTCAGGTTCGGTAAAACGCTATCAGCTGGCTATGTGTTCTGTTCGGAAACAACCGATAGACCCCGTTGCTTACCATAGTGAGACGAAGGGTATTCGAGTACTTAGTATTTCGAATAGTTGTTTCCTATTATACAGTCCCTTAGCCTAGCGGTTAGTATGCCTGCCTCTTGCACAAGGGGTCCCAGGTTCGATCCTGGATGATGGAGCTTTGTATGTTATATATATATATATATATCAACTTTTGAAAGATTGTGTCCTATTTGTGTTTTAGGAGTTGTCTTGGATAGTTGGGAAGTACCGTGCATGTTAAAAAAATTTTACAACGTGAAGTGTAGCAGGAGAGCGGAAGAGAGCGAGGCGTGGCTGCGTCCGGGAATGTACGTCTGAGGAGTGTGGTGGAAAAGAGGGCAAGGCCCAGCCTAACTTTAGCTTGGGGAGGGGGCGAGGGGGACTACGAGGTGAGGCGGAGCGGTATTCCGCAGTAGAGAACACCATCACCTTTGTTTGTAAGTCCCCTCTGAAGTGAAATGCAGAGCAAGTCCAGACGTTTCTATGAGATGGTGTATAGGTTTTCTGGCAAAAGATAATGTGTAGTTGTTGCTAACTCCAGGAGACTACCTGGGTCACGGGTGATGGCTAGTTGCCTGGCAGCTCTGATACTGTTACGCCATTCTTCGGTCTCGTGTCATCCATTTGCAATTGTGTGTTTATATACATATAGTATATATTTTCTTGTTGGAATCCAGATGGCTGAAATTGGAAAGGTGCAATAAACTCAGAAAGTGATGACTAAACATCTGTGGACCAAAATCATTCATTACAAATCCTGCATCCAGTAGATACGCTGTGGACAGCAGAGAAATTTAAAAAGGCCCTGCCAGCCATCCCACATGTCTGTTACTCAGGCATACGGACCGCGACTCGCCATGACTATGAGTAGAGGGGCAAGTTAGCTTCAGGCAGACCTATGGAGGTAGATAACCAAAACCAATGTAAGTTAAGGTAATGTAGATGAATGCTTTATAAAGGTGGGGTAAGATATTGGGAGAAAATGCATGGATTTACCTCAGTGACCCGAGAAGATTTCCACTTTTTTTTTCAATCCTTGTTAGTACGTTTAGATTAGTTGGTAAATCTCAAAATTATCACGGATGAAATCATGGCCGTATTGCATATCTGGTATATCCAAGTGTAAAATGAGCTTTTTACCAACTATTTGTAAAACTATATAGAAACTTGGTGCAATTTTCAGCATTTTCAAGACGGCAGTGTGCATCAGTAACTCGAAAAAATCTGGGTCTGTCTAAACGATTTCCCCGTATGTCTGGATTGTCACTAGAAAGCCCGTTTCTTGAACATTATAGTTTCGGATTACTGGATTTGGGATGGCATGGCATTCTCGGATTGCAAGAGCCTTGAAATTTATAATTGATTTTGAAATTGAACTCACAGAGGACAGGTTATGTTTTTATTTTTAGAAAGAAAAATTCAAACAGTTGTCATTCCGTTCGACGGGAGAGTGAGGCCGTACGTGATCAGAATATTGTGGTGGCTGGTTCATGTCTTGTGGACAGAAACATTTTTTGTTGTAAGTTTCTTTTATTGCAAGTAATGGAGGAAAACCTATGTAGTCAGTACCGAAATCAGAGGAGGCTTAATGAATCTGTTCAGGTTTGTCAGGCACGTTTGTTTTGTATTCTTGACTGTATATTTAGTTGGGGTGCATGTTGAAATTACATGTTTTACGTGAAACAGCTACGCTGTTCTAGCGTATATTGTAGCGGAATGAAATGCTTGTGGAAACGTTCCTCAAATAAATGCGATACAAAAATGTAGGTGCCAATGCACATTGTAGCCGCATTTATGTATCTTTGGGAACGCTGCGTAATATGGACATGTAATATGACAGGTAAAAGTTAGTTCGGGAGGTCTGTGAAAAGTGTCTATTGAGAGTGCATACGGAGGATTGTAAATATGTGTTAAGATTGACGATTACGGACGAATTCTTTTGAATGATAGGAAGAAACGCACTGGAGAACCAGCTGATGAAATTTTGTAAGTCATGAACTTACACATCACGACCTTGGCTCAAGGAGAGTGTACATCTTTCATGTGCACAGGAGCGAACTTTTTTTTTTTCAGTGTTCAACGCCCTCAGAATGCAATGTTAACATCTATGTTTTTTTATGCTGGTCCACCAAATTGTTGGATGCTGCAGTTTTTATGTCTGCTTATCGAGCGTAAACCGGATGGCGGGGCACACAGTAAAGTTACATTTCTTGTTCTTTTATAAGGAAGCAGAAATCGATCTGCTTTAATATCACATTTTTGCCAGTAGCGGATCGCCAAGTCCTTGTGTGTGTCTCCCCTTGCTCACGATTGTTTGTCCGTCTACCTTCCCTGTTCCAGCAAATGATTATTTTCTTCAACAAACTAGGCTTTTCATACTATCTTTACCAGCATCTCGAATGATTTTTAAGGGTTTTTAAGTGCTTGCAACCTGCATCAGTAACTTTGAAGTTTTACTGAAGCACTTTTGGCAGTAAAGGCCATTTAGAAATTTTCTTTGAGTACTTTCACGGGCATTTTGGTGTTACTGACTTGGCTGTATTCCAGACTGGACCTCAGTGGAAGTATTCCCGTTTCTGTAACGGTCTCAACATCAAGCCCTCTATCATCGCTGACCTAACAATACTTTTGTTGTGTATTCTGGTTACCGAGTTCGAGTTTTTGGTAAGCTTAGAGAATTAGCTTATTTCTCTGCTTGGAAAGAGGATTAGTAAAACAGATATTATAAATCATATGAAAATTGTAAAAGTAGTGTGGACGAAATCAGAAATTGGCAGAGAATTGAGTGAATACAGCAGTAAGGTATAAGAAAAGTGTTTTAGCGAAGGAAGAAAAAACAGGAAGAATATTATATTTGTAGAAAATGGGATTTTTTTTTTTGTAATATATCCTTTTCTGTCGGAGATGTTGAACATTTTCGGTGGTTGAAGTTAATGTTAGGGAGTCGAATAAACCACGACCAACCTATAACCATGGTATTGTGTTGACAGCCTAGCCAATAGTTTTGTTTGTCATTTCTAGGGTTTCATGTGCATTACGAAGGTGCTTACGTTATATAGCATCAATATAGACAGGAGCGAGAAAAATAGATTAATTTTGCGGGGCGAGTGTGTGTGTGTGTGTGTGGCTGAGGGTGATGGGTTTTGTAGTTCCATCTTGTTGTTCTTTGTTTTGTTTTGTTTTTGTAGTTTGCCACATTGAACGGCATTTGCTTTCCCATTTCTATTTGTATTTTTACATTTTTATTACCGTATTTTCATTTCATTGCTTTATTTCTTTTATTAGACATTTTCCTTAACCTGTGTGATGATATCGACATGGCACATGTTTGGTGTTTTAACTCGTTACTTGCCACACAAGTTGCATTACTCTGAGCAGTGTAGCTTCTGTGTGGGATGGTGACTTGATTGTTGTCTCATGATAGACTCTCACGTGAAATATAATATTCGCCCCAGTGTGATGAAACATTTCATAGCTACTGTTTGTCCTTAAATATTTCTTGTATTGTGTTTATAATACTGTTTCATTGTCAATATTTTTTGAAAAGTCATTATAGCAGTTTTGCCAGCTGAGACGTATTCCCTGGTGGCTTCAGCGACTTACCCGCTACTGATGTCATTGTTGTGCAAGGAGCCTCGAGCGTCGGCGATGGTGGAGCTGGGACGCCACCGGATGTGATATTCACCGGATACACCCATCCTAACCTGAGCCGCAGCCGCAGCCGCCGCTGCCGTCTCCGCGTCCCACAAGCGTTCCGCCACCCTCACCTCCGGAAGAAAGAGAGGGGTATTTTTATATTGTTGGCAGAGGTGGTGTACTGGTTTCCCGTCCCCCGCCTGATATTTGCCTCGGAGCCTTACCAATGGCATTTGTGTAGGAACATCAAGATCATTGTTAGTCGTTACACTCAGAGGGTAGGGGGTGATGTTAGAATGCTCATGTTCCTGCAGCGGTAGTCAGGATTTACCGGACGTATCGAGAAAGGTTTAATACCAGAGCCAGAGTATTATAGTGGCACTTGATGGCTTTAGCTTTATTCCCTCTCATAGTAGAACATGATGCTTGTGTCTAGGTAAAGAATGGTCTGAGTCATATGGCACATTTAAGTGTCAGTCATACATGGGTTTGGATTAGGTACCGTCTTATCCAGTTAATATGTACTGTTAACTGTGATTCATTAGCTAGTTCAGTAGTGGTGTTCCTCCTGTTCATGAGACTGGTGCAATATTAGACTTCCCAGGTGATTAAGATGCAGAACTTATGATGGGATGCGAGACGTTACAGAGCCAGCAGATTGCTAAGGTGCGGGGAAAGGGGGACAAATGGTCGGGTTGAATAGAATGGTGGATGTGAGGCAGAGTTAGGGAAGGTACCTATTGGGAGGGGTAAGGTACGAGTGGTGGCGAGGCAGAGGTGGGTTAGGAGAGAGGAGGAGGGGTGGGGATTGACGGGAGGCGAAGTTTAGGAAGGTGATGGGGGAGCGTGGGGCGGGTAACGGGAGGGTGGAAGCGAGCGGAGGTGGGTGAGTGAGGGAGATGTAGGTGGGGTTCGGTGGGGATGGGGGGAGATGGAGCCACACAGGTGAGGGACGCTAATGACACACCACCAACCTCCCACGCTCATCCACCTTCCTGGCTGAACTACACTGCGTGTACCACCGCTCTCTCTCTCTCTCTCTCTCTCTCTCTCTCTCTCTCTCTCTCTCTCTCGTGGAAAACGGCGATCAAGTGTGTGTGTGTATATATATATATATATATATATATATATATATATATATATATATATAGAGAGAGAGAGAGAGAGAGAGAGAGAGATTATGAATACCTAGGACCTTTCTAAAGGTTCCTGCTCCTCAAGGCCGTGCTGCTTCCAGTAGCAGGAAAATGTGTACTCTTTTGGAGTGAGAACCTTCTTGGCTAGACTGTACTCCTAATGATAAAGCTTCGCCAAAGATTACTTTTCACTTCCGGTGTAACACCTAAATGAATATCTCTCTCTCTCTCTCTCTCTCTCTCTCTCTCTCTCTCTCTCTCTCTCTCTCTCTCTCTTTATATTTATGCTTATGATGTTTAGTATGCAGAAAATCGCACTAAACTTGATTTAATAGATGTAGTAACGGAACAAGAAAAGGGAAACACGAGAATCCTGAGCCCACTAATGTTCCTATGTACATTATTATTCTGCACACATCATGAAAGGACCTCACAGTCTGTTTGTTCATCGTTGTTTTTAAGAACTTTACGCATACGTACGTATCTTTGAATTCCTGGACAAGGAAGTCGACACTGCATTATTGACAATAAATTACAGTACCGTTAGTGGTTTATTGAAAAATCCATCAGAGCTGCTAAGATGTTTTTTATATGACAAAATAAGACTGAAGTCTAAAAAAGAGTTAATTTTATTTATACCTCTGCTGTTCTGGTTGCTTGCTCACACTACGTAGTCCTTCATGTTACCATATGCAGAGGATACCAGAACAGGTATGAACACACTCGGTTGTGAAGACTTACAAAGATTTCGAGCTGAATATTAGTGAGGCCATCCATTGGGCCGCTAGCAACATGCTTTATCAAGGGAAACATTTGCACAGGACAGAGGACAGAAATAACGTATCAGTTAAGTGGAATATTTGTCAACTAAATTTCCCTATATTAACACACGGAAAATATTACTGTTAGGGGTCCACGTGGGCCAGTTTAACCTGCCACAGGAACAATATGAACAACACCATGGCATAGGCCAGAGCTCATGACTTGTACCTAGAGTCGTACCGTCTTCCTTAGTTACGGGATATGAGAGGAACTAAACAGTGATCTTGTGGGCGAATCGAAGCATTCAAGTTACACAGCGCACACTTAACGGAGAGAAACTGTATGAAACCACTGGATGGACTTGGCATTCATTACTTCTTACAGTGGGTCGCAGACCGACCTGCTGATGTAGAAGACGACTCAGGAAGCCAGCGTAAGGTAACCATGTATAATGACACATCTAATCTAAAGGGTAGCAGATGAGCTAGTGGGTTTTGTGGGCGTTGGTGTCCCGTCCTCTGAAATGATTGGAAGGTCATTAGCATGTTGCTAGGCTTACCTGCCTTTGGGGGGACAGAAACAAGCGAGTGCATTATCGGGTAGGTAGGTAAGGTTGGATGGGCTGGGGAGTATGTAGGCATTACACAAATTAACTATTTAATTGACATTAAGAGGTGTTTAGGTCCCATAAGTCCCTCGGTAATGAGACTGATGTAGCAGTTTCTTTACGGTCATTACCCGGGTAATGAGAGGGAGTGGTGGCTGCGAACTATTTTTCCCCCGGTATTGTCTCGTATGTGGAGATGACTGTTGCAATAAAGACAGACTTTACGGTATACAGGGTAGGCTAGTAGTAGGTGTCGGGAGGAGGAAGTTGATTGTGTATAGAGACTCAGTAGGAAGGCCTTACTATCAGTTAAATTACTTGACAACAGTTTCCTGAACATGTAGTAACATATATAGATCTTGCAGCGCCAGCCGCTTGGTCAAGCATAGGCAACAGTAAGCCACAGACGCTTAGACGGGGGAAATTTTGTTTGGCTGTAGTAACTAAATAAAACATGATGCAGTGCGATTAGCGAAGTGTTATTTTTTCCTACGGAATTAAGGGTATTAGATTGATTTTTACTGTCACTGTTGGTCGCATGAAATCTAAACACTTCGATCAATCAGAAGTTAAACAAAGTACTGTTGAGTGCAGGAAAGAAAAAAAAATGTCGAAGTGGTTGGTTTTCAGGTAGGTGGTAATTCACGTCCCCCGGTGTAGTCTTGTGGTTTTAAACATTGTTCAGATCTGATGGTGTGGCAAACATTGCTCCCCAGCGTCGTGGTGCGCTGCACAGTTTGCACCAAGTCATGGCTGCTGGTTTGAGAGGAGCGTCTTGACCACAGTACAGAGAAGGGGGACAGTGTTACTTATACTCTCGAGTTATCAGTGTGCACTGATACACTGTAATTTATGCCTTGATTTACATGAGTACCGATACGCAAATCTTCACGGTTAATATTCATCAGATTCAAAAAGTAAATATCGGAAACTTGGATCAGTCATCGTGTATATAAAACGTGCTCTTGCTTTTGGATGTCACTGTTAAGGACTTAGAATAGAGGTCAGCCACTGCTTTCTCTGTCCTCTGTCGAGGTTATCGTTTGTTCCTCTGCCTCACAACGGCCATTGTCACTCCTCTGGCACTCCTATCCCTCACTTCATATGTTTTTTGTCTTAAACATTTGCACTGTCTTTCACATCTTGACGTAATTCCCATCTTATTATTATTATTATTATTGTTTCCCCTCAAGAAACTAAGAATTATCGGTACTAGTGTAAGGCTTATTCGGAACTGAATTTTGTTAACTTCTGCTGTGGTAACTCAGTTTTGTTGAATTTGAACTTCATTTTACCTTTATAGACTAAAGTGTGTTACATTCATTGTATTTGGAGAAACCCTGGAGATGGTTTGGAGAGTTGTCAGTCGTGCTTCCCAGCTTTGATGTGGTGGTTTTATTGTCAGCAGAGGACAGCGTTTATAGCAACATTTGACCCTGCTTGTTGGGGCATGGAGTTGTGGTCTGTCTGTAGGTACACTATGGCTTACCGTGATAACTCATCAACATTTGGCCTACGTGTTTTGGCTGCCGTATGTTCCATGATGTTATTGTTACAATGTAAGTTAACAAGAGAAAGGCAGAATCATACTTTAAGGATCTGTCGCTGAGTACGTGTTTGCTTGATTCACATGAATACCCTGAACATGTGGCTAGTCATGCTCTGTACACCTCGATAACCAACGTTTATTTTGGATTTACTCCGTTGAATGTCTCACTTATCTATCCAGAAATGTGTCACACTTCGTGATTGCTCTACACAGTAATTAATTTATACGGAGAGAGAGAGAGAGAGAGAGAGAGAGAGAGAGAGAGAGAGAGAGAGAGAGAGAGAGAGAGAGAGAGAGACTGCATGTCAAGGCAACCATAGGTTCCTCCCATGATATGGACAGCTTGTTTCGAACCTGACAAGTGAACTTCTGAGACCTTATGAGTAAACTGTTCCAGATGCCGGTGTGGTAAGAGAAGGATTGATAGTCAAATGTGGAGGAGTTGTGAGGCTGTGTAGGGAAGGTGTTGCAACGGTGAAGATTGTAGGAATGGTGTTGTGACGGGTAGGGAGTGTAGAGGGTGTTGGATGGGTGGGGAGTGGAGAGAGGGTGTTGGACGGGTGGGGAGTGTTGTGTTGGGGTAATGTGGCGTTTGACGCACATTATCTCCCATCTCCAGTACCCACGTCCACGTTTCTATTACCTCCCTGAGCACCACGTTACGGCCTTTGAACACCACAGTACAGCCATTGACTTGGAGCTTGAAAGTACGACGCTTGGGGACTACGGTGTGACCCTGGTGTTTGACCTGACCCGGAAGGGTAACAGCATGATGGTCAAGGATCGTGACCTCCTGCGTAGTGTGTTATTTGAGTGTGGTGGGTCCGCAAGGGCCAGGTTGCACCAGAGGCGTGACGTGACGTTGTCGTAGTGTAGTGATGGTGGTGCCGGCTGGTCGCCACAACCGCCACCCGCCGCATGTTTCTGGCTCACGCCAGGCTACGGAGTCAGAACATGGTGCGCTGTCACCCGACACACGCGTTATTTTCTGCATTATTGGCCTGTTTTACTATATTCCCGGTGGATTATTTTACATATTTTAAAAGCGGTTTATATTGTGGGAGTGAAATGTGACTCGTGTTGTACCAGTATGATTGTATGCAGTGGTGTACAACAAGCAGATGGTGTACAAAGAGCAGGTGAAAGTGAGTAACAACATAGATTGTGGTAATGTGCCAGGTTGTGGTGTACCTAGAGGGAGGGAGGGTGGGTGTGGAAGCCGGCCGGCCGGTGAGCAAGGCCAGGGAGGAGGAGGGAGGCAATGTTGCCGTCACCAGGCAGTGTACACCGTGTGCTGCGGGGGTTAGTGACCCACGCCTCCCGCCCCCTGCAAGTTCCGCTATCATCCTGCTTAAGGTCTCGCTTACTCACTTGATCACTCATTCACCCTCACTTTCACTTATTCACACACACACACACACACACACACACACACACACACACACACACACACACCTTAGCAAAATTGCGCCATCAGCAGACGAGGAACAGACTCACTTTTTCATGTACAAGGCAACAACTCTAGAGCCCCCTTATCCACAGCCAAACCCCACCTATCCGTGCATTCCCTTGGCCGCTTCATATGCCGTGCTTCAGCCCCTTGACATCAACTCCACCCCATCCCACCGTATACCACACCTCTCCAGGTGTCTGTATTCCATGCACGACTCACCCTCCAGCATGTGCAGGCCCAAATCACTCTAGCACCTTTCACCTCATTCTTCCACCTCCTGTTCCCACCTTATTCCCTCCACTACAGTACTTCGAATGTATGTGCTCTCTTAAGCCTCTCCAAACCCATCCTTTCTATATGTTCTAACCATTTCAACACACCCACTTAGCCCTCATGCTTTTTTTTTTTTTTTTTTTTAAGACGGCATGGGCAACTGAGGCCCTAATCAAGGCTATGTCATTAACGGTAAAATGCTATCTGCTGGCTATGTGCGCCTGTTGGGAAGTGACCGGTGTAGACCCCGTTGCTTACCAATGTGGGACGAAGGGTATTCGAGTACATAGTATTCGATTAGTTATATATATATATATATATATATATATATATATATATATATATATATATATATATATATATATATATATGGGGCAATCTTCAGGTGATCTGTACTTTGTTATCAAGGGCCCATGCCTCGCATCCTGGTAATACTATACGGACTAGTGTGTCATCAGATATACCCATATTTGCCCTCACTTGTTTTTCCACATACTTTTCAGTGAGCCGTGTTCCCTTTACCCCTATACTTACCCTGTGGCTTTCTTCATCTTCCATGTTTCCACCTTATGCCATATCCACTTCCAAGTATCTAAAACCACTCCCTCCAGGTTCGAACTCACACTCCAGCCAACTGGTCTTTGTCCACTGCGAAACTTAATAACCTTCACATTCACTGAAATATCTTATTTTGTCACACACTCCCCCAAACTTAGAACCAGCTCTGCTACTAGAACCCTGTCAACAGCAGACTCCCCAAGAGGTTTCAGACCTCCCCCCCCCCCTCTCTCTCTCTCTCTCTCTCTCTCTCTCTCTCTCTCTCTCTCTCTCTCTCTCTCTCTCTCTCTCTCTCTCAGACTTAGAGCTTACCTCCCTCACCAGTCCATAAGCAGATTAAACAGTTACCACATGTTCCTCCTCATCTAGTTTTCTTACATTATTGTCGAGCTTTTCTCTCTTTATTTGTGCATGTCTCATGCCGTGTTGTACATCTAATCATTGAAGGCCTGGACGGGTAATTCTACTCTGACCGGAGCCTTCGACGTAGAAGAAAAGAATGAGTTGATGGTGAATTGTCGGGTATTGTTCGTGGAGGAAGATGGTAGTTTGTTGGTGTATGGCTGAGGAGTTATGACCATCGTCTCATAATATGGTAACCTGTGAGGCAGCGCTAAGTGTATGGGAAGACAAAAATGCTTCGGGATCATTATGTTCTCGATTTATATCGCGTGTGGCTACGTTAGTACTTGCAATATATATATATATATATATATATATATATATATATATATATATATATATATATATATATATATATCCCTGGGGATAGGGGAGAAAGAATACTTCCCACGTATTCCCTGCGTGTCGTAGAAGGCGACTAAAAGGGAAGGGAGGAGGGAGCGGGAGGCTGGAAATCCTCCCCTCTCGTTTTTTTTTTTTTTTTTTTAATTTTCCAAAAGAATGAACAGAGAAGGGGGCCAGGTGAGGATATTCCTCAGAGGCCCAGTCCTCTGTTCTTAACGCTACCTTGCTAATGCGGGAAATGGCGAATAGTTTGAAAAAAAAAAAAATATATATATATATATATATATATATATATATATATATATATATATATATTTATTTATTTATATATGATTTTATTTCTATTTTCCCCATATCCGCCAATTTCCGCGTTAGCGCTCAAGGATAGATGACAGATCTTTAGAGGGATGACTTCTCACTTGCCTCCCTTCTCTGTTCCCTCTATTGCAAAAGTAAAACTGGAGGGAGGATTTCCATTTCCCCGCTCTCATCCCTTTTAGTCGCCTTCTACGACATGCAGGGAATATGTGGGAAGTATTCTTTCTCCCCTATCCCAAGGGGTGTGTATATATATATATATATATATATATATATATATATATATATATATATATATATATATGTGTGTGTGTGTGTGTGTGTATATATATGCAGGTATCCAATGATAATGTATGGTTGATACTCTGGCGTCTTAATGATTATTAGACATATAGGTTATTTTTTTTTCCAGAAATGCTTTTCTTCTGAGGTTATACTTTTATGAATTGACGCATATTTAGACTGGCTGTACTCGCCATGAGAATCACTTCATAAGTCTGTGATGAACGAATTTTGTAAGGAATCAAGTTCATTGAGAAATCGGTTCGTTGGGGCTCTAGTATTGGCTCCGTTCATTCATAACTTTAGGACGGGACGGGTGTAACTGCCCCACCCTTGGTGGTGTGGGCGAATACTACGGCTGTTACTATCATAATGACCCTACCCTAACTGTTGCCTTGTACAACCTGGGTGGAACTGACTCATTTTGTGTTTCTGCGCGTTGAATTTTTAGTTGTAGAAAATATTACTCATGATTCAAATATTTGTAAAATTACATTATATGTCGGTTTGAAATATGTTTAGGTTTATGAACATGTACTGATGTTCTTTATAACATTAGGAACTTAGATGCATAGTAATTTGAAACCATTTTTTATTAGGTTACGGAAAGTACAAGAGTACGTTTGTTTAAGGAAAGTTTATGTTTTCATTTACTCCGTACCGAATAATTTGCTATTACCTGGGAGGAGATGCCCTATACTGTGTACCGTATGATTTACTGATACCTGGTAAGAGGTGCATGATAACATGCCTTATGTTAAGTCAGCGTTGTGTGGGAACTGTTTACAAAAGAGGATTACTGTGGTAAGATAATGTGCCTCCACTTTACAGAAATGACTGACGTATAACACTATATGTGCACATGGTTTTCTGGTGTATATTCTAAAATTGTGTTGCTGTGAGCAGCAGTGTATAGTAAGCCACCCGTTTTCACGTTTGATGTGAGAGGATATTATGGTCATCGAATGCAGTTTTGTTTTTTCCAGCTCGACACTTGTCATTGCTTCCAGCAGATGAAGTTTGTTATATACATGATGTCTAGATGGGAGTGTCGTGCGGTAGTGAGAGTGTTAGTTCATAGGTTAGATTGAGACTTGGTGGATGACTTCCTTATATAGAGAGGATGAACTTTGCTGTGGGGTCAGTAGGCCACTGGTTAAGTTGACAGTTGATTTTATTTTTCCCATGGATTGCCGAAAGATTTGATCAAAACTTCGTTCATTATTTACCCATACAGTAAACTATCACTTGTTCATACCACACACACCAGGGCGCCTTTCTCTGCCCATAGTAGATAGTATTATCCATATACTCCTGTACAGTTCATTCTCATTTGATTTATAGTTAAGTCATTCACGAGAAGCAGAATTTCTCTCTCGTCTGTCTTGACGTATGATTGATGCATTATGTAACTTGAGAGAGAAGAGTTTCGACGAGAAGTGTAGTTTACGTACACCTTACCATTTTTTCAGAGGTCTTTTTCACGCGTGCACGTGTGTGTGTGTGTGTGTGTGTGTGTGTGTGCTTCGTCATAGGTTGAGGTGTAGTTGGAAGTATTATCAGCAAATTGTTTACGTAACCTGATGAGATTACCGTAGAGGGCACGTGGTGTATCCAGCCACCTGAACACATGTTGACATTCGACATTGTGACGCTTCGTGTGGCGACCAGTCTCAGGTGTTTGGCCTGATGTATGACAGTGAGGACAAAGGTGTTGATGTGGGTGTTTTGGGAACTAGCGACAGGCACTGGTCCTAGTGTGTCACAACCACGCCTCATCTGGTACTTAGCGAGATCCAGGTGTGTGTTATAAAACTCCCTTGGTGCTGCTACCAAAGCCAAGAGTCTTAGGACCACATCTTAGGTGCTGGGTTAGGTTTGTGTGTGACTCTAACCCTTTGTATTGACCAGGAATGTGACACTGGTTTAGGCTAGCATTATAAGTGCAGATGTTAGGATGGGTGTTGTTATAACTGTATCTCCGATCTCAGCAGTTGGCCTGGGTGTTACATGTACCTCAGGCGGTGAACAGGTATGTGACATAAGGAGTGTAGGCGCCAGTTGTGTGGTAAGCAATCCTCACATTCCCTACATATTACTAATTAATGATTTTTTGTGTGAACTGCCCTTACTGACGTAGGGTCATTATGGGAGTGGGTCCTGCTGGGTAGGTACTATAGTTGTACGTAGTAATGGTACGGCTCAACTTGCTTGCCACACGTGTTGAGGCCGCCTCCAGCAGAGCAGCCTTCAGTTGCACGCCACCTTGCTCATCATCACCCTTCGTTCTACATCTTGCCAGATCCTCCCCTCCTCCCAGTTCCATGTTTGTGTACACTGATTTTTTTTCATGTTTGATGATAGTGAAATTGAACTTCTTTCATTATATTTTTTTTCTTATAATGTTTATTATTTTTTATTTCTGTTGTACGGATTCCGGACGATAGTGGTGATGGCGATAGGGCTTCTGTGTGTGTGTGTGTGTGTGTGTGTGTGTGTGTGTAGGCCGTAGTAACAGGCCTTACCATGTATACGTTACAGGAGCGAGTGTTGTGCTGTATTGATAGTCTTGTATGGATGCCAGGCCATGTCCCTACCTACACCCCCGTCCACCACACAATAGGCTTCTCATGTTGCCTTCTCATTCTTACTAACTACTTCCATCCTCACGCCTCACCAACCTGCTTCTTAATCGTACGAGTCATAGTGAATCTGGAACATATAACCTGTCTTATATATGATTTCGATTCGATTTGATTTAATTTGACTTTAGTTTTGGACCGTTGTTAAAACTTGACCTTCTTTGTTGCAGATGTTTACCAAACTCTTTTGGCTTTGCTTGTCTTTGACACGTAGAGGGACTTGTGTGGTATATTGTAATGGATAGTTTTATTGTTCCACGTTTTATGGTGAATGTAGCGGCAGGAGGTGGTTTCGCAAGACATGGAGGTGGGTCATGGGAAACATTAATCTGAGATGTAGGTCATAACTCAGAACACTGCATTCTTACCGCATTGCAACAAGTCACTCTCTCTAGTGTGCAGGACAGAAGAAGCAGGTTTTTTGACACTGAAAACTGGTTTACGTTTTACGCTGTAGCGACTTACTCGTAGAGATCTAAGCGTAAAGAGAAAACAAGCGAACTTTAGGTTTTATATTAGATATAGGTAGACGCTGCTGCTGTGGACAACTACTTGAGTGGATGTCAGCAGAGTGGAGTGCGGTGATTGGTTGTAGGTCAGAGTGTGGTGGTGCAAGGTGGTTGACTGCGGTAGTTGCCACGGAGGCAAGGGAGATTTGTAGTGGTGCATCTCACTAAGGCAGAGGAATGATATGGTGTTTGTGGTATTGCAAGAATAAGTGAGATAAGGAGGACTTTGTAGCAGTGTTGCTTGTGGACCGGGAGGGAGGCACACCGGCTGGAAAGAGGGCGGCTGGAAGTAAAAGGTCAGGGATGGATCGATCAGGCTGGAGTCGGGGAGTGGGGGTGCGATTTTCCTATCAAGTCCCCCCGCCCGCCACACACACACACACACACACACACACACACACACACACACACACTGCCTTCAACCTGGTGCTGGTAATTGTTTACTCAGTCCTGTTATTGGTTTTGAAAGTGATTTATTACGTTTAGTTCAGTTTCGCGAAAACTGCTTTTGTATATACATATTTAGCCTAATCAGTACTGTTGGTCATATCTGTTGCTATTATTAAAACTTGCTGTTTTCAGGTGCTTTGCTTTTTAGTTACTGTCAAAATGGTAAAAGTTACGTTTATTTAGCTTTCCCGCTCTTCCAGCCTGGTGTAAGCAGGTTCTGAGTCAGGTTGCGTGGTGAAACCAACTGTCTTGTGTATGTTTGTGATTTGTCTGGGGTGTGGCTGCAGTGTGTGTGTGGTGGGTGTGTCAGAGCTTCACTGTGCTTGACTGGACGGTCGTTGAGATGTATATGTTGGTTAAGTAGCACAAAATAGGCTGCAGGAATCTCTGTTTTAAGAGTCATTCCTGAAAGCAAACATCATTCCAAAGCTCTGGCTACAGTCTCACATGGAGAGAATAGTGAAGGAGACAAACAGTGGCTGACCAATCCTAGATTATCATTAGATTTAGTAGGTAAGGAAATGATCAGCACGCTGTTCATATCTTGTATGATAAAATTAGAAAATGCCTATCAGGTTTAGTCATCGCACTTAAGCACAGAGAATTGAATAAGAAAAGGTCCAGAGAAGTACAACAAAAATGGTACTGGAACTAAGAGAACTGGGTTGAGGGAAAGGCTGGAGACCTTCTTAGAAGAGGAAAGAGTGAGGGGTGACCTGATCACAACCTTTAAGGTTTTAAACCACATTGATGACTTTGACGGTCAACATTTCTTCGAAAGATGTAAGGAGACCATAACATGAAATTAACGAGAAACTAGTTATAAAGAAGCACATTTTGAATATGATTGGTGGATAAATGAAATGGAATGATTGAACGTGAACAGCATACAGAAGTTTGACACGTTGTATAAAAGTAAAGGAAGTTGGAGACGGGGCCCTGCTAGTGTAGAACTCTTCACCTACAGTAGAAATAGGTAACTACATGGATTCCAGCTGTCTAGTGATCTTTTCACCAAAACCTTGTTAAGGTAACTTAATTTTCCCAAAGAAGGAACAGAGAAGGGGGTCAGGTGAGGATATTCCCTCAGAGGCCCAGTCCTCTGTTCTTAACGCTACCTTGCTAACGCGGGAAATGGCGAATGGTTTGAAAGAAAAGAAAAAAGATATATATATATATATATATATATATATATATATATATATATATATATATATATATATATATATATAGATGTCGATGTGATGCTGGGGTTGTGAGAAGTATCGCTGTAGTTTTAAGTACAATTTCTTATCGTGATGTCTTGTAGTTTGATAAAAGTTATGTTTCCAGGTGAAAAGTGGCTGGAGGTGTGTTGTATGCCATACAACGTGTACATCGGTGGTGCTGCTATCGTACTTTTCGTCGTTTTCAGCCAATAGGGTTTCACTTTAAAGCATTCATAAAGTTGCACTGTTTAACAAGCAGCTCTCGCAAACGAGACCCTAGTAGCCTGGCGGGCTGGCGGGCTGTGTTAAGGTCATATGATACTAAACAAAATTAGAAATGGTTGTGGGATATTAAAGACAGCTTAAGATTCATTTGTATTTTGGTTGTAGAGATTTGTGATAACGAAAGTAGTCCGTCTGCTTGTAAATGATTTGAAGTCCACGCAGGCATGAGGTCACGTGGAGGAGGTATCATCAAAGCTGCATCGTGGAGGCGGTGGATGTGTGTGTGTGTGTGTGTGTGTGTGCTGGTGGAGAGGGTGTGGGATACCGGGGGGGGGGGGAGGTGGACAGATCGATGATAGCGCTCCTTGTTGTGCTCCTGACCCAGTGCTCCGTCCTTGTTGTTGACTGAAATGCTTTAATTTCGGTTTATTTGGCAGAATTATTGAGATGACTGGAATTAAAAGCGGTGATGTTTGTAAACAAACTGTACAGTAGGTAGGTAGGTAGGTGTGGCTTCATGCTCGTTACTGCTTTACCTTCCTGCTGGAGACCCATCCATCATGTGCTTATACAGGCACTGTCACCTTCATGATGTTATATAAAGTGTCCATAACTGTTGGGATCCCTAACACACATCCCTCACGTCTGTTATGATCAACACAAGACTCCATGATATCACCATGGTGCCAGTATATCCGGGGAGTTGCTAAACAGACTCATGTACCCACGTCTCTCCCTGCGGAAATTCTCTCGGTGTATTAACTCATGCCACATTATTACTGCCTTTTAAGTAATTAATTGTTATTACATTTTTCAGGTAAGCGTTGGTTGGCTGGCTGGCTTTGTGTGACGACACCCTATAAGTAAGTACAGTACACGGTTATTTAGTCATATGATGTCGTATGGTTAGTGATAAAACGCATTATATATATATATATATATATATATATATATATATATATATATATATATATATATATATATATACACTCACACACGAGCCTCCTTAGTATAGTGGTTAGCATGGCGACCCACCAGTCTTACGGACACGGCTCGAGATCTGGACAGTCATCCTTGCTGTTCATCCTTCCTTTTTTAGGCTGGTCGAGGAATGGGTCCTCTTATATGTACAAAGTTGAAAAGAAACACACGAGTGTAAAAAGAAACACACGAGTGTAAAACAGATGAGGCACAGTCTTAACCTCCGTCCACACACACACACACACACACACACACACACACACACACGGGCTCTTAGAGAGCTTATATCCTCCTGCCAGGTGACAGACGCAGTAAGGCTGTCTCTCACAGTGTCGTCTCATTTATAATTACTTTGTGTTTAGTTGTATTGAATATCATAAAGCATGTATCAGACAACTTTAGGATATGTCTAGGTGCCCCTGTAAACTTATGCAGTCATTTTTTAGATTTGGTTGTTTGATAGTATGAAGACCTGTTCAATCCAGTGCCTCGTCAGAGATTCCTGGACTTTATGTGACGCACCTTAGAGAAACGCAAGACCTTTGTACAAGGCTTTCATTTTCGTTGAATCCGTAGCTTTCGACCACGTCACCCACAGCATGATTATATATATATAATTGTCGACCTTGGGCTGAGGAGAAGTCTGGTATGACTTGCAGGGCGTCATCAATGAGCGTCGTCAGGTTGGACACATCCGAGCAGCCATATCCACCTTGCAGTCCCTGACTCGTGTACCCCTGAGGGTTTAGGACCTTTGTTCCTCCTCCTCCGTGTTGATGATACACTAATGACGTCAGTTTGACAGAAGTACGTTGATGATTTCTCTGGTGGTAGTAACGCCTCCTGGTTATAGCTCCATCCAGAAACACTCGTCAGCCTCCAGTGTTGGACCATGGACATGTGTGTCATCATCCAGCTCTACTGTCTCACTAGGCTCCAGGCACCGTCTTCCATGTCACCATCACAGAGGCATCTCTTTTTGGTACTATTAAGCTTGAATTAACATCCCATCTGACACATACTTTACACCTATGTTGTTTTTCCATCTTTCGTTGCCTGTTTTTCTGGTACCTGACCTGGCTGAGGACTTCGGTCCATGGCTTAAGACCACAGAGAAGTGTAAAGACCTTAGCTTTTACTACTCATCATACTGAATGAAGAATGTAGTCGTTGAGACTAGAAATGTAAAACATTAAACAGTTCCCACTTTCCCACATGTTGTATATACAGTCTTGTACGATAGTTTTGGTTACATGACCGGCAACGGGCTGGCTCCTTGTTGCCTGGCGCTGGACACAACTGTCTTTCATTTTCAGAGAAATTTAGGAACTTTAGGACGTTTCAAGTCTAACAATGACCGAAAAGTTCAGGCTTTTGTATACAATGGGTAAGGATGGGTGTGGGGATGCCTTTTCTTCATACATATTTATTTTTCATCTGTAGTTTATTTCTCAGAGGTTTACATAAGTGAAAAGGTAGGTAGTAAGTATGTTGTTAGGTTTTTATGTAATATGACACAGAAAAGAAATATGTCACTTGTTTCAACCGTTGGGTTGCTTAAATTCGGCGTTGTTAGCTTATGTCGCTAGACTTGGTGCTGCCGCATCAGAAACTGCCGGGTTTCGAAACCTGATGACCTTTCCCTTTTTAAGAGGGACCACTGTGGTAGTGAGGTAGAAGAATGAATTGTGTTAGGGTGTATTTAGAGGTGACATCAGCATGCGGGCGGGGCCGGAGGCATGACTTCATCACCGCCTTAGCTAGCTGGGCAACACAAGTGAGCCTGGTCATCATAAGGTCACGCAGAGTGTGTTGGTTTGGTGTGAGGGCAGGCAGGCTGGAGATGGGTTGAGTGGAGGAACAGTGTGGGTGGATACTGGAGTAAGGCAGTATGAAAGGTGTGAGTATTTATGATAGTATGAACACGAGTTGTGGCGCGTCTGGAACATGGTTGGGAAGGGAGGCAGGCCTGGAGTGCAGAGCGGGGCGGGGAAAAGTATTGTGGATTGGTACCCATTTCTCTGGAGGATAAGATTTTGAAACCTGGGACAGAAGGGAGCTCCCGACTTGTGTTGAGGCTAGAATGGCAGGGAGCATATTGGTATGTTGGAAGGAGGAAGAATGTGGGAGGGAGAAAATCGTAGGGTTGGGACGTAGAGTAGGAGAAAGGTCTGTGGAGTGGCATTGGGAGGTATTAGGAGGAAGGGCTAGGATGTAGGTAGGGTGAGGGTTGTTAGGTTATGGGAGGGGGAGTACGGGGATGTAGGGCTACAAGTAGGAGGGAGTGTGAGGATGTAGTGCTGGGGGTTGGAGAGGAGGGGTTTTGGTGTGGTGAGATGAGTCGTGTTAAAGAAGTAATGAGCATGATTGTGTGTGTGGGAGGGATGGGGGAGAGTTCCTCCACCAGTAGCTCGACTGGTGGTGGTTGTGTTGGTGGTAGGGTCGCACTACCAGATGCTGCTCAGGCCACCATGTTATAGTATTACTGACGCATAACTACCATTTTGTTGCCATGCATTTTGAGGTAATTACTTCTGATCTTTTTTATCCATAGAGTAAAATGAAATATCCATTTATTAGTGTTATTGAAAGCGAGAGAGAGGGAAAAAAACTCGGTTTACACGTTGGTTGTGGGGTATTCCCGCCAGTGGATCATGTTTTAAAAATACGTTTGATGCGAGTCGGTTGCCAGACGTGCGATGATTATGGTACCGGGAGGTTTGGTATGGTGCCTGTGTGTTGGTGGTAAAGTATTCACCTCAGGAATACCCTCGTTCGTAATGGAGGGAATTTACTTTTGATATTATAACCTCTATACAAGACCTAGAATTATAAATCCGGCTTCTCGCCTGAAGTTGAAATGATGTAGGAGTTGGATTTTGTCAAGGTAATGAGGACAGCAGAAGGCAGGTAGGGTGATTTATGAAGAGGTGGATGCATGTGTGTTAAATGTCGGAGGGTGACATCAGCGGGACCTGTCATCCTCGTAGCCACAGCACCTCCTTTAAATTGGGTTGGGGTCTCGGGGGATGCTCCCAGAGGACCAGGCTCCGCTCTCAGTATGACCGCAAAGTTTTGGTTCTCCTGAAATGTTATTCGCTGCAAATATCATTGCCATTTTTTTTGCCTTGTCGGTAAGTATACGTAGGTTGCAAACGGAAAGATAATCATTACCGAGTATTTTCATGGTCTGAAATTCTTTGGATGTGTCTGTCTAAGCTGTGGGATGTTCTGTTATCAGTTGTTTAATTGTAAGCATTCAGCACTGACCGTGGTGTTTTAGAGAAATGGAGGGTTTGTGTTAGTTAACATGTGTCCCCAGTATTGATAATGTAATGAATATGAGAACAAGATAAGAAATGGGGTTTTCTCGTGCATGGGAAACTGATAAAGTTGGGAGTATACAAGAAAGCTGTTGAGCTGAAGAAAGTACCAGTAAAGTAGGATCAGAAATCATTCAAGACCGAAGGTGATATTGACCAGCGGGAGGTTGCGTCGCCTGTGTATTTCATAGTCATGTGTAAGAGTTGGTGATAAGAGAGAACAGTTCAGGAGCGCGAGGTAAGAACTATTAATGACAGAAGGTCAGTAAAAGTGGAGGCGGTAACAGCCGGCTGCCTCCGTTGATAGCTTAGGGGGCTAGGTGTAGGCGCGGGTGTGGGAGGATGGGTGGGTGAGGGGCTGGGGAGTCGGAGTTGATTCATAGACAGGTTCTGGAGGAGGAAGGCGGGGGACGGTGGCCGGTTGTTAGCTCCTGATAACTGTCACACGAAGCGGGATACCAAGGAACGCCTCCAGTTACGAAGTCAAGGCTTAATAATCCCTGTCGGTGACTTGTGGAGGGAGGTATCGCTAGGGACAGCGGTCTCTCGTTCACATCCAGCCTCCAGCTGTCATGTAAAATGCATTGAATCCAAACCCCTCAATTCTCAACCAGGCCCCACCAGCCTCTCCGTGGGTTCCCCGGACCGCTTCGTATGCCCTAGTTCAACTCTGCTGACTGCATATCGCCCCCTGCACACCGCGTCGCTCGATTTCTGTATGCCATGCGCGCCTCTTACACTCCTGATCAGACTCCGATCACCGGAAGCATTTTTCACTCCATTCTTCCTCCACCTTGATATTCCCCTATTCCTTTGTACCCTTTACTTAACATGTTTGTTTGTCCCTCCTAGTTATCTTCTCCCTATGTCCAAGCCTCAACACTTTCTCTTCAGCTTTCTCGTACATATTCCTGTTACTGCCACACCTCTTTCCTCGCTTTCCACTCACTCCTCTATTACTACGACACCTCTTTCTAACCTCATTTGGTGCACGATCATCCCGTCCCACATCATATATTGTCCTGAAACATTTCCAACTCATCAACCTTTCTCCTTAATTCTTTATTTAGGATCCACGCCTCGCGCCCATACAACACCTTGAGGACTATTACTATACCTTCAAACATCCTCATCTTTACCATCACATAAAGTGACTTCGCTTTCCCCACACTCCTTACTACGCCCAGGACCTTAGCTACTTCATCCACAACCTATGGCTTACTTCAGCTCCGACCGCTCCATCTGTTGTCATTGCCTGTCCGAGGATCTAAAACTGCTCACTTCTTCCAGTCTCTCTCTCTCTCTCTCTCTCTCTCTCTCTCTCTCTCTCTCTCTCTCTCTCTCTCTCTCTCTCTCTCTCTCTCTCTCTCTCATTTAAACATTCTTGTACTGAAAACTTTCTGTTCTTGTCTGACTCGTTATACAGGTATGAGTTTCGAGAGAGAGAGAGAGAGAGAGAGAGAGAGAGAGAGAGAGAGAGAGAGAGAGAGAGAGAGAGAGAGAGAGGAGATTGTTGTGTGGATGGAGGAGGGTTGTAGTGGTGGGAGTAGTGTTCAGTCAGGAGGGTATACACAATGATGCCTGGGGCACTAGGGGGCCCGAAGTAGTCTGGTGAGTTTGGGAGGTTGGGGGGGGGGGGGTGAACCGGGTTGGAGAGGGTGGTAGTGAAGGCGTGGGTGCGCGCGTGGGTGGCTTGCGTGATGGCGGAAAGGAAGAATAGAACAAGTTGTGGAAATGCATAGTTTAGCGCAGCTGGCTGAATGTGTGTGACGGAGCAGCAGCTGGATATAGACGAACGATGAGAGGGATGTTAAGGATGGAGAGGAGAGAGGGTACTGGGGAGAGGCGTCGGGCGGGCCACGCCCACCTTCTGGGCTTGGCTGCCACACCCCGCCGGTGCACTGCTACCCTCCTCCCTCCCTCCCTCCCTCCCTCCACTGCCTTTCATGGCTTTCTGGCCATTTGGCAAGTCTGCCTCCCCCATCTTCCTCACTTGTCTTTCTTAGCTTTACCGCTACTCCCTCTACCCTCCATGGCTGGTATCTGTGCCCCTCTCCCATGCCCGCCCCCTCTCCCTGTGATGGTATGTGTGCCACCCTCCCCACCGTCGTGTACACAGGAAATACCGGCCAGACACCTCAGTCCCAGAGTAAGAGGACGACTCACTGAATTTATTATCGGCTGAAGAAATAAACTTTCATATTTTGATTAAGGTCATTAACTACTCAACCTTACAAGACGTTTTTTCATTTACTTGTGTGAATGTTCATTTTAACGAATATGGATATTGCTTGTGGTACACAAGAGGCGGAAATTACTGGGGTTTTATTTTCTTAATTAGAATACTCTCTCAAGATGCCATCTTGATCTTACATCCTGACCAATCCTCTCAAGTTGCTTTTGATCTTAGTGTCACCAAGTGACGTGTAATCTCTCTCTCGAACACGGGTGGCAGGCACACCTTCCCGGGTACATTGAATTTCTGTGAATGTGAGTTCGCCCGTGAAGATATTAGTGTATGATGGAGACGTAAGTTGGCGCTGTTCCAGGTGCTCCCGTGTGTACCTGGAGATAAGTTCTGTAAGGCTGTTACATGTTTGGTAAATGTTCGCCAGGAATGCCACTTGAGTTGGCCAAAGTTTACTAGAACGACCTATTTCCTTGTACTTATCTTAGAGCGCATGACTAATATTAGCTCGCCATCAGATTTAACTGAAATTACTGGTGACTATATTTGCATTTTGCTTCCTGAATTACTTATAGTAAACTTTGTCTGATATGTTTAGGATGTACTAGCGTCCCAGAGATTGCTTGTTTGGCAGACCATTTGGATTACATTATCATCTGTGAAGTACTTCTGTTATTCTGTACCATTGTCATCTTAACAGCATCACAGTTTATATTTTGGGTTTATCTGGTAAACAGCTGAGCCTGTTTGTAGTGAAATATTTATAGTTGTACCGTTTTCTGCCAGCAGGGAGGGAGCTTGTCGGTGCCTCGCATGACCAGTGTGTGACCGTTGGCAACTGGACGGTGGACATGGGTCGCTAAACTTTGAAATTTTTTGTTTCTTCTTGATGTTTTCTTAAATGTCTGTCCTTTTCCGTTTGAAAGGTTTCAGCATTTTGTTTTAGTTCCGCAAAAATCGTACATTCTTCTTTTGTCCTTACTAACATGTTGACATGAAAAAAAGGAAATATTTAGTTAAAGTTATACATTATTTCACTTCGAATTTCCGTTCAATATAGTTTTCCAGGAGTTTATACTTATGGTAATTCATGTAGAGTTGCTGGTCGTGTATAGCAGACGGATCATAGTAGAATGAGTATGTAACATGTGTCGGGGGACTGTGGTAGAGGCGGGTAGGTAGGGGAACCTTTGACTTTTCTGACTTGTTTTACGAGGGATCTGTATAGGTTGAATCTTTCCCCTGTGTTCGCCTCACATGCCTGTACACCTTTGACCTTTGTGTTGTTATGGCTTTTGGCGGTGGATGTGTTGAGAGGTGGAGCCCCGCCCCCTTCCACCTCCACATTCGTTCACACAAGCATGTTTTGTATTTCCTCTCTTCTCATTGTTTTAATTTTCCAAAAGAAGGAACAGAGAAGGGGCTAAGTGAGGATGTTCCCCCTAAGGCTCAGTTCTCTGTTCTTAACGCTACCTCGCTAATGCAGGAAATGGCGAATGTGTATGAAAGATATATATATATATTGTGTGTGTGTAATTCGCAGATTCCAGCGTTAACGATTTAGTGCCAGAAAGACGAAGAAAAGGCCTCGTTCGCCCACATCCATTCTTTAAGTATGTGTAATGCACCGAAACCGCATACCCCTCCTTGGTTTCTCCTTGGTTTCGTCGTTCTTCCCTGGTTCAGTTCCTTGACAGCATGTCACTCTCCGTATACCATATCGTTCCAATTCACTCAATTCCATGCATAAATTTCACCCTCCTTCATGTTCATGCCCCGATATCTCAAAATCTTTTTTACTCCATTCGTCCGTCTCCAGTTTAGTCTCCCCTTTCTCACCGTTCCTTCCCCTTATGACGCATATCCTCACACATATCCTCTCTCAAAGTGTCATTACTCGTTCTCTATATATGTCCAAACCTCTTCAGCTCAATATTTTTTTCAGTGCACGAAGAGCATGCAGAGTTTCTGGTGTGTCTTTCCACGTGTGCATCAGGCTCTGCCATGCAGCAGATCGCCCATTCTCTCGTCACCTCACTTGGCCTTTGCTCTTGCCCAGCTTGGCCTTTACCACCCGCCGGGGACCCGGTATAACATGTTCATCCACCTCCTGACCCAGTCTTCCCATTACATCCATCTCTCCTCCACATTCGTGACGGTACCTCCCACTTCCTAATGGTGGTTCACGCACCTTCCTCCTCTCAGCGCTCGCCAATATAAAGCGTAATATAAAACTGCTGAGATTCAATATTTTTTATGTTACATGGCAATTTGTATGCTAATTTAGTGTTTAGATGCTACATGGTGCCGGGACTTCCCGCCGCTTTTCCATTTAATGGAAGAGAGGATTTGTTCCTGTTGATGTCTGTGCATTTTCCTGGGCTTCAGGTAGGCAAGGACTGCAGTCATCTGCGGTGGTGGCGATTACGTTATGGCCAGTGTTGGTGTATGTAAGGTAACGTTTGTGTGTGGTTATATAGAGCTGGAGCGGTAGCCGCGTGTAGGGTGGTTACCCAGGGCGAGCATTTGGCTTCCTGCCGCTTCCGTATCACTGTGGTGTCGCGGGGTAAGCCAACTGGCAGCTCGTGTATCATAGTACATTATGAAATCAACTAAAACTAATCTTTTAGGAATGCCCTGTTCTATTTGTAACTACCAATTTAAACTGTACTGGGAGGGGGTTGCGCAGTCATGTGGTGCCATAACTGTGGAACTTTCTCGTGCATTTTCTTTAGCTTTACTGACCGTCATGACGGGCCAAACATGCCCCAGTCAGAAACGTCTTTGGTGAAAGAAGCACACACACACACACACACACACACACACACACACACACACACACACACACACACACACACACACACACACACACACCAACATAAGCCAGGTACCCATTTATCGACGACTCCCTAGGGAGGATGAACACATGAAGTGGGTGTAGGCCAACTCCTTCACCCAGGATTCGAGCTCCTACTAGACTGCCCCGATGCTGGCCCGTGTGTGTGTGTGTTTCCTAAAGGGCGTTGATGTGTTAGGAGAGGGTGACTCCGTCATGTGGGCAGGAAGGTAGGTTGGTAGTGATGTTTGTAACCCCCCCCCCCTCCCCAACCCGCCTGACTCAGTCCGTTTCCTTTGGCCATTTAAACACCATCAAGGGTGTCGCCCGCCCATCACGTCCCCATTCCTCTTCCCCTCCCACCACCCGCCCGTCCAGATCTCGTATTCCCTCACTTCACTTCCCCCGCACATTTGAGGCCCAGGGTTACTTCAGACCTGACTGATGTTTATTTAACCATCGTCATCTCCCAGGTCACGTGAGTACAGTTGGCGGACTTTCACTTGTTTAATTTTGTATTTAGATATTTTGTTATGGTGGGCGCTCGATGTAATGATGGTGTGCTACTGTGACTGTCCAGGCCGTCAGTCGGATTGTAGCAGAACCATGTCACCGCCCTTTTATGCCTTTACACTGTCGTTGTTGCAAATTTGTTCAACAAATATTTCCAACTTCAAACATGAAATATGTTCGCTGAATAGAGTGAACTTCGTAGAAGGTAAATGATGTGTATGGAAACAGCAACCATCCGTGGCAGAAAAGCACGGGAAGCTTGTAAGGAAGTTGTGTATACGATCTAACATTGTTCTAGAGAGTCGCATAAAATCCCCCCCACCCCACCCCACCCCATTGTAACGATGTGTCGTGGTATATGGAAGGTGGTAAGAACAGAGAACCCATCAGAAAATATTTAGGACAGTTTGATTCCACGAACTGAAACCCGTATAGTTCGTACAGGTAATGCATGTTACCACGTTAGTATGCCCGTAACTGCCTTGTGCCTTCAGGTCATAGGCCTGAACTGAGTGTATGAGGAGAGCCCTCTACATGTCCTTCGGTCTTGGGAACGCTCCTCATTCCTTACTTAGGATTAGAAGGAGACGGAGTGGCGGGCGTTCTTTACGCCATCTCACTCATATTTGGCAATGTGTTCTGTGATGTGTTATGATGCTCCAGTTATAGCAGATGAGGCTCGGCCTGGTCGGTGTTTGTGATCAGCATGAGACTTGTTGTGCAGAAGGTGTTAGTACGAGTCACGTCTGGTACTGGTTCTTGACAAGTATCCACTACACTCCGTCCGCATCGTCAGGTGCAGCTGCTGGTAACTCTGCCAGGGGAGGTTGCAAGGAGGGATTATTATGTTCCCTCATGAGTAAATGAGATAATGATTTGTGTTTGTAACGTAGTTGGTAAGGTGGTGGTTCTTTTCTCTGGTAGATGATAAGACGGTTTGCGCTGAGCATTACCTAACGTGCCGCACGTACCTTATAGGTGCCGTAAATATGACTACAGGCGAACGTAGACAGTCAAGATTTTATAAAGACATTTGTTATTTGTTTATTAAGAAAGGGGGTGACTGTATTGTTGACTGGTTGGTAAGGTTATTTAATGTATGTATGACTCATGGTGAGGTGCCTGAGGATTGGCGGAATGCGTGCATAGTGCCATTGTACAAAGGCAAAGGGGATAAGAGTGAGTGCTCAAATTACAGAGGTATAAGTTTGTTGAGTATTCCTGGTAAATTATATGGGAGGGTATTGATTGAGAGGGTGAAGGCATGTACAGAGCATCAGATTGGGGAAGAGCAGTGCGGTTTCAGAAGTGGTAGAGGATGTGTGGATCAGGTGTTTGCTTTGAAGAATGTATGTGAGAAATACTTAGAAAAGCAAATGGATTTGTATGTAGCATTTATGGATCTGGAGAAGGCATATGATAGAGTTGATAGAGATGCTCTGTGGAAGGTATTAAGAATATATGGTGTGGGAGGCAAGTTGTTAGAAGCAGTGAAAAGTTTTTATCGAGGATGTAAGGCATGTGTACGTGTAGGAAGAGAGGAAAGTGATTGGTTCTCAGTGAATGTAGGTTTGCGGCAGGGGTGTGTGATGTCTCCATGGTTGTTTAATTTGTTTATGGATGGGGTTGTAAGGGAGGTAAATGCAAGAGTCCTGGAAAGAGGGGCAAGTATGAAGTCTGTTGGGGATGAGAGAGCTTGGGAAGTGAGTCAGTTGTTGTTCGCTGATGATACAGCGCTGGTGGCTGATTCATGTGAGAAACTGCAGAAGCTGGTGACTGAGTTTGGTAAAGTGTGTGGAAGAAGAAAGTTGAGAGTAAATGTGAATAAGAGCAAGGTTATTAGGTACAGTAGGGGTGAGGGTCAAGTCAATTGGGAGGTGAGTTTGAATGGAGAAAAACTGGAGGAAGTGAAGTGTTTTAGATATCTGGGAGTGGATCTGTCAGCGGATGGAACCATGGAAGCGGAAGTGGATCATAGGGTGGGGGAGGGGGCGAAAATTTTGGGAGCCTTGAAAAATGTGTGGAAGTCGAGAACAGTATCTCGGAAAGCAAAAATGGGTATGTTTGAGGGAATAGTGGTTCCAACAATGTTGTATGGTTGCGAGGCGTGGGCTATGGATAGAGATGTGCGCAGGAGGATGGATGTGCTGGAAATGAGATGTTTGAGGACAATGTGTGGTGTGAGGTGGTTTGATCGAGTAAGTAACGTAAGGGTAAGAGAGAGGTGTGGAAATAAAAAGAGCGTGGTTGAGAGAGCAGAAGAGGGTGTTTTGAAATGGTTTGGGCACATGGAGAGAATGAGTGAGGAGAGATTGACCAAGAGGATATATGTGTCGGAGGTGGAGGGAACGAGGAGAAGAGGGAGACCAAATTGGAGGTGGAAAGATGGAGTGAAAAAGATTTTGTGTGATCGGGGCCTGAACATGCAGGAGGGTGAAAGGAGGGCAAGAAATAGAGTGAATTGGAGTCATGTGGTATACAGGGGTTGACGTGCTGTCAGTGGATTGAAGCAAGGCATGTGAAGCGTCTGGGGTAAACCATGGAAAGCTGTGTAGGTATGTATATTTGCGTGTGTGGACGTGTGTATGTACATGTGTATGGGGGGGGGGTTGGGCCATTTCTTTCGTCTGTTTCCTTGCGCTACCTCGCAAACGCGGGAGACAGCGACAAAGTATAAAAAAAAAAAAAAAAAAAAAAATTTGTTATTTCAGTATTGTAACACTTCACAGCTTTTTAGGTGTTCGAATAGCGCGATCAGAATATTCGTTCATGACCCAACAAAGCCTAACCTAACCTAACCTAACCTAACCTAACCTAACCTAACCAGACCTAACCTTGCTGCTGACGGAAGAAAATTCGTGTGTCGCTTGAGTGGAACCATAACGTCTTCGTTTGTAGAATCAATTGTTCCAAGGAACGTGAGGCCGGGATGGGGTGGACAGCTTTCTGTGTTGAAGATTAACAATTTCCGGAGTGTGGTGTTAATTTTTGTTTTGTATGATTGTGTGTGTCTGCATGGTTTGTGTGTTTGACTGTCATTGTTTGTCCTTGTTTGTGTGTTGAGGGAAGAGACAACCAGTTACATACATACGTCACCGTACACATGAAGGACCCGGCTAGTACCTTGTGTACATCTGAGACAGAACTAGTGAGCCTGCTGTGTGGTGGATGGAAGTTTATCTCAAAATACAGTAATAGAATTGCATGTAGATAACCTGGTCTTTATGTTTGTGCGTTTCTCTCTGAGTGGTTGGCCTGCGGTGTGTGATGGTGCACACTGCGATAAGTGTGTGGTCAGCGGTGATGGTGACGACGCGGCGCCCAGGGCCGGTCTGTCTGCCGGTGGGTGTGTGCATGGTGGCGCATGACGGCTCCGGCCGCCGTGGCCTACACCGCCACCATTGCGACCATCATGAATGTGCAGCTCCTGCTCCTGTAGCAGCAGCAGCAGCAGTAGCTGCCTAAGTTGTTGATGGTGTAGGTAATGTCATCACAGGCGCATTATGACCGCTGTTGCTGCTGCTGGTGTGACCGGCAGAAGAGCCGATGACTCAGACTTCCCTGAGTGTTGCACTTGCCGTTACCGTGTCCGGCAGCGTCAGCGTGGGTTCTCTTGCCGCGTCTGGTGTTTTCCTCTTGTGGTGGTGTTGCCATGACCATTATGCTACTCCAGCCCACTGCTTATATCTGCAGCTGTCGCTCGTCTTAGTACAGTCCTCTGCTTTTGTGCTTCTGTCGTGCACCCTTGACTCATGTGAACCTTAACCCGTGTCCCAGTGGGTCTCCGTGCGCATCTTGCATAGCAACATATCCCTGCAGAACTGTTACCCCACTTACAGTGACAGCAGGCCTGTGAGTGATAGGAGTGAGGTACAAGTATGTGCCACTTAAGTGTATAATAATAGCTGAGAGGAAGGTAAGTGTGAGTCATGCATGGGCAGCAGGATTGGAGCCCTAAAACAGCTTCACTCCGGGTCGCGTGTGGTGCACCTCTGCTCTATTATACTTACCCCTTACCAATGGACTGTCACTGCCGATATATCTGTATATATAGGATATAGGGAACATTATTTATTGCAGTTTTCCTTCATCTGTATGTAATTTGTATGTAATGTCCTGACTTAAGAAATGTTATTGTAACGTGGTTGTTGCTGGGACGGTAGTTGTGGGTTGTGGTAGTGTGTGGTGGAACGGTTTTGGAGGCTAGCACACCGACTGGGCCACCAGTGACTGTGGTGTATCGTGATGACGGCCGCCCTGAACGTGTTGTTTGATCATAACAACACATCTGGATATGTATATATATATATATATATATATATATATATATATATATATATATATATATATATATATACATACTCCAGCTGCCTATTAACCGCCTGACTACAGCTCTTGTCTTTGGTAATGGCTGCCTGGCCCAGTGTAAGAATGGTTGTTTTTCAGAAATTCAGTCGGAGAGGTGTGTGTATGAGCAACAGGTATTCTGGCCACTGTGGATTATTTAGATGGAGGAGGAGGAGGAGAAGGAAGAAGAGGCAGTAGTAGGAGGAGGAGGAGGAAGTGGATAATGATAAGGAAGAGCAAGAAGTGTGGAAGGGATGGGATAGAGTGGACGAGAGGGTGTGAGTGGAGTGGGACGGATGATGGTTAAGGTAAGGTGTGGCGACGCTTGGGCAGTGTAGGTGCGTGACGTAAGCCTTGACCAGGAAGGCAACAAGAGCATCATCGACCCATCCCTGGCCAGCCCCGTGAGGGGTTGGTGTGACGTCATTAAGAATACTGGCGACAATACTTCGTCAGGTTTATTATTAATTTTCCGTTTTATTTTATCAGGAAATATTTGCTGACACAGTGTAAATCCCTCTCAGCCTGGATCATATTTGGGTTCTTGGTGTTGGTGTCATGAAGAGAGATGGTCTTCTGTCTGGCGAGAAAAATAATGCTGATGGCTGGATATAGCGGGTGGGCAGCGCAGCAGACTGCAAGTCGTGCATTAATCTCCTGCATGGGCTTCTCACACCCGTCTGACGCCCTCACCTTCAACCCCTCGTAGTAACAACTCTACAGCCTTCTTTCTCTGCCCAGGCTCCCGTCTTCTGCCACTCTTTCTGATAACATATCCTCGTGTGTATATTCTGTACTGATCAATGTTTGGTCATAGCTGTTTTCCTGGTCCTCGTTCCTGATATGCCGGAGAGAGTGGTTGATGGGAAGGAACCATCTACTTACTCGCTTGTCTCCATCTGTATAGAGTTTAGGGTCATATTATCGCCCACCACCCGATAACCTTGTCCATAGTCCATCTCTTGCTCGCCTCACACACACGCTTCTTCCTGAAACCTTTCTCGGGCAACCATTCTTGTTGTTGTTTGCACTTAAGCTTGGTCCTTGTTTACCTCCTGGCTCATGTTTTTTTGATTGGTTTAGAAAAGAAGATGTAGTTGGATAAAAGAAATAGTTCTGATGTGTAAGGGATGAAGTTGGACAGAAGAAATAGTTTTGATATGGAAGAGAGGATAAAGTGTGTATGTGTAGACTGTAGGTTTACAGTTTGTGGGAGATATGATGGATACGTGTTTCTGCAGCATTATTTATTTACCCACGACAGACTGGTGGAGGAAGTGAAGTTGTTGGTGTTGGCGCATGGCTGCTCCTCCCACTCACATCTTGGGTCTCCCTCATACCCTCTTCCCCTGGACCATCTCTCTCTCTCTCTCTCTCTCTCTCTCTCTCTCTCTCTCTCTCTCTCTCTCTCTCTCTCTCTCTCTCTCTCTCTCTCTCTCTCGTGGCCCCAGGCTGATATCTACCCTGTGACTTCCCTTCTTTCTTAAAGTTTCCTTATTCCTTCTCAGCTTTCCCTGCCGTTCTCCCTCTCCTATGGCTTCCTCCTCTGCCTGTAACACCCTCATACTAGCTCTTGCCTTCCCACCTCCTGCTTTTATACTCGCAGACTCCCCGTGTCTTCTTCCTGCGCCCAAACTCCCGCCGTCACTCATACGAGGCTCCTTTCAACACCACAGGCTGCTCCGTGTTTCCCCACTGTCACCCCAGCCTGCCCTAAGGCTCCGCCCGTCACTTACACCTGCCTCATGGATTTCTTCATCATCCTCACCTGCCCGTCGTCCATCATTCCTACCTGGGTTGCTTTTATCATTGCCTCCTGCCTCCAGGTTTCCTTCGTAACTTAGCTGTCTCATGGATCCCTTCATGGCCCTTACCTGTACGTCGGCTTTCTTTATGACTCTGCTTGCTCCTTGGCTCCCATCATGACCTTCACCTGCCTCTTGGCTCTCTTCTTTACTCTTACTTGTCCCTTGTCTCCGGCTAGGCAAAACACTGATCACCCTAGAGGTGTATACACCAGCTTCAGTTATGATAGTAAGCGTACCGGTAGAGTTGAAAGATATAATCAGTTAAGATGTCTGCTACACAGGGGGGGGGACCCTATTGAGCACCAAAACTGAGAAGTGTGTGATACTCCAAATGTGCAACAGACATATACCAGCGAGAAGAAAGCTGAAAAGGTTCACGGTAGTAGGAGGAATACGAGCAGTGTAAAGGAGGCGAAGAAGAATTTCAGGTTCTCCGAAGCGTCCGCAGCTCACCCAGCGAAGAAAACCTACAAAATGAACTGAATGACGTGGACCATAAACTCAGAATGTCATATGAAACTCAGGAAGGAAGAAAAGGAAAATGTTATTCATGAAATGGAACGAAAAAATTCTCATATGCAAAATGCAAATGGAGGAACGCAAACTCCATTGGTCACCTAGAAACAGAAAGTACTTTTCCAGATGAGTGCCTAGAGATGAGTGAGATGATAAAAAGATTACCAGGTAAATGAATTAAATTACTGGGAAACGGCAGAAATCTCTATAGGATCTCACACGGGAGAGATATATCATTTGTATCTGGATGATCCTGTAAGGTATGGTTCTCACCTTACACACGGATTAACCTCATACTGGCATGACAGGCTTGGAAGACTTTGTAAACTACTTACTGCCTGTGAAATCCAGAGGTATGATATGCACGAAGAGAGAGTACACCTTACACATCCGGGGCCCCAAGAGACTTCACTACTTTACCTGCCTACAGTCATCAAAAACGCCATCACTTGTCCAGTCGAGGAAGTCAAGACCGTACGGCACAAGTTTTTACAAAGAGTACCAGACCAGTGTGCCTGTGGAGGCTGAGTGGCCTGTGGGCTGCGGCTTCCAACAACAATTCAACCCAGCAGACTCGGCCCATCCTGGGTTGTAGGGGTAGTAAATCCCTCTTCTTTACTGCCCTCTGCACACCTGCGCATTTTAGGATCCTGTTCTCCACTAGCTGATAACCTGGTCATAATCCGTGAAGTCTTGTATTACCTGGCTTTCCCATGTACTTTCATGAACCTAACCTTCCCAGGTTCTCCTCGTCCTATTCCCAACCCCATACTGAGCCCCTGATTTCTTTCTCCTCTGGTGTCCCTTCCTCCATCAGACATTTAACCCCCTGGTACCTGACTCCTAGCCGCCATCCTCTTCCATCCTGTCTCCTTGCCTATTACATCTTCCTGTCCCTTCGTTCCCACCTTCCTGACCCCTGGATCACGCCTTCCTGCCCCCAGCCTTACCTTACTCTCGCCTCGTAACTTTCCTCCTTCACAGAACCTGTTCCCTCGTCTCTTCCTCCGTCTTTGCTTTCTCTGCTCCTTGCCTCCTTCTCGCTCTTCACGTGAAATATACTCCTCCTTAACTTGTTAGATGACTACCACTCCTCCTTCCCCCTTCCTCCTAATCTCTCCTCTCTTTATACCTCTTCCTTCTCTCGTTATCTCTACTCTCCCATCCGTACCTCTTTGTCTCTCCCTTACACCTTACCTTCTCCCTTTCACAGTGCCTCCTTTTTTTTGCCCCTTCCCTTCCCCCTAGCCTATCACTTGATCTCGCCAATCTTTACTTCCTTATCTCTTGTTTTCGTCTTCTCGTATCTCACTTTTAATGTATTTTCCCCATTTCTTTCCCTCGTGCCACAATTTCCTCTGCCGTACCCTTCGTTCTAGTGCTTCCCTCGGTAATCCTTATTCCCCACCGTTACCTGCCATCACCCTTCATCACAGTTTCCATACGCTCACTACGTTTGCCTCACTTTCATCATGACATTAACCTTTCCACTTCTAAGACAACCCTGCTTTTTATTCATCGTCTTCTTTATATCATTATTTGCCAGGTCATCCTCCCCCCCCCCTCTCTCTCTCTCTCTCTCTCTCTCTCTCTCTCTCTCTCTCTCTCTCTCTCTCTCTCTCTCAGATGTAGAAGTGAGCTACTACCGCCAGGGTATGGGTAGGTTTAGTGAGTACGACGTATTAAGACAACATTCAGTGTTTGTAAAGTTCCGTTCTCTGGCCCAAGTTGCCTCACCTAGACATGGGTTGCTGGCAGTCCTTCCACAGACACACAATCTTTTCCACATGTAACACGTGACAGCACGAAAGAACATGAATCGTTGTCCCTAATTTTTAGTTTCATGCGGTGAGGACTACGCGCTAGCCTTGCCTTGTGGCAAAAGTTTGTCTTAGGTACTTGTCGATTGGCACCCTCCTCCAGTCCCTCTCTCTCATGCTAGTGTTACCGTACTCCACCCACCCTGAGGTAGTAAAGATTACATCATCTGTGTTGTGGATTCTTGTAGTGGAGTGTAGGTTCTTACCATAAGGTGCTGATGAAAAGTTTTAACTGAGGAACTTGTTCATTCATGTTTGTTGTTGTTATGTAAAGACAAAGTTTGTCTTAGTGTCGCGATCAGATCTTAATAGTGGGCTTGATATAAACATGATCAGGTGACCGGGCTACACCTCCAGCCTTTCCCACACGACACAGACACGCGCGCCTCAGGACGAACGTTCCTGGTTCGTTCTTTACTATCTCAAGGTCTGACCTCAGTGTATCGTGATGCTGTTGGCTGTTTGATGAGGCCAGAAGGCCCAGGTGGTTACTCTGCTCTCCACCGGGTTGTCCTCGCACGTTCTTCTTGGTCACTTTGGTTGGGGGAATAATGTGCGGTGTGATCATCGGTCCACTGAGTATATCCTCGGGTGTATCCCTCTTGCTTGTGTTCCTGTAGTATATTCTAAGATGTATTTTCATCTTCATTTCCCCCTGTTATTTCAGTCTTGAAAGAATCAGTAGAAGCATGATTGTATTTAAATCAGCTCCGGCTCAGCTGTTAGAACACCATCACAATTTATAAAGACCAAAGATACAGTTGAATATGATATTTATGTTAAAGTAACCAAAGCTTTCAACGTGTCAGGGAAAAAAATTAGATATGTTTTAATTTCACGTTAGGGGAGATTCGTAGCATTACGAGACTGGACTTAGGAGTTTGAAATTATAGCATGCAAAAATCTCAGGTAAATGGTTTGAGAGGTGGAATGTGTTGGCGGTTGGGGACGTGTTTGGAAGCCAACCTTAATGTTTATCAGTGGAGCATACGCCCAGGTGCCAGTTGAGCTAATGTTGTTCATTCATTATTATATTAAGCTTTATTTATGGGTTCACATGTGTTGTCCTTCAGTAAGACAGACATTAGTGATTCTTGACTCACATCATGGGAGGGAACCCTGTAAGAGAAGCGTTGTCTGCTACCATGTCAGGAGGGTGTGTGTGGGGGTGTGGTGGAGGGAGGACGTATGGAGAATGGGCAGGATGTACCGAGTAAGGAGGTCGGGGGAGGGGGAACTGGGTGTCACATTAGCCCTAAAGTCGTCTGGGTCTATTGTTGGTGATCACCAGGGGTGGCGTAACGCCCTCCTCATATATACTACCGACCCTCTGTTTACCCTCCCCTCACTGTCCTTCTCTCAAGCCGCATAAACAGTGTTCTCTCTCTAGTAGGTGGTAGGCAGCCACTGCGGTACCACTGAGGCATATTACCTGCCCGCCTGGGTGTCGCGAGAGTTAAAGGCGCCTGCTTCGTGAGCCACCAGTTAGTGGCTCGCGGGTTTCACTTCATCAGCCCAGGCAGCTGTCTGTTCTTTCTGCCGCGCCCACACGTACGCTGGTGGCTTGCACTATACAAACATACAGTCTATCTCCGTCACACACAATACACTTGACGACTCGACCCGTCCTTCGTAACCCGATACTTTCTACCATTATACGATAACACTGCCTGAGGCAAAATCTAGTTGAAAGTACATTTTTGTTTATATGTATATATATATATATATATATATATATATATATATATATATATATATATATATATATGATGTATTCAGTTATTTTGAATAGAATCATGATTGTTGTATGGATTGATAACTAACCAAACATGTTAGCTCGGTCTGATCAGGACTTGTGGTGTGTTCCTGGAGGATGATATGTATATTCCTGGCCGTTACCACTGTTTGTGAGGTGTTCATGAGGACTTGCGTTTCAAGATTGTAAGTTTTCTTCTTTGCTTTCATTTCATTTTCGTTGTGGTAGTGGGGCAGGAAGGTTCCCAACTCCGGTGTGGTATCCCTCGTGGTGGCGCTGAATGTATAAGTTGCGCCTCATTCCTCATGGTAATGTGGGCCTGGGGGATGCATTATGTAGGAGGCAGGGAGGCCATACTGGTGTAGTAGGGATACGTGTCCCCTCAGGGCAGACTGAGGCCCTCCCCGTCCTTACCAACCACATTTACTTGCATTCAGCCGTTCATTAAACCGACATTTTATAAAGAGGAAAAATATATGACAACTTTGTATAAGACTTCCACATCTTTGGTCGTCTTGTATGGAAAAAGTATTAACCGGTCGTAGTACGTTACAGTTTGTAGTCACTGTAGCATTACTAGCTGCATTATATGTTTTAGAAACTGAGCCAAATTATTTACGCATTGATCACGTGGGGAAAAGGTTTGGTATAGTGTGGGTGGCTCGTATGTTACGTATGTGTGTATAGTGTGGGTGGCTCGTATGTTACGTATGTGTGTATAGTGTGGGTGGCTCGTATGTTACGTATGTGTGCACCGTGGATCCTCACAGTAGATGGTGTGCGCTGGGGTCAGGGATGCAGTTCGATGATGGTATTTTCTGGTCTTGAGGCTGAGTCGTGTTCGGTAGCGGCTTGACCTAACTTGTTTGAGGAAGTTCCTGATGATAGTACACTGATACACGAGACTGTCTTACTTGATATGTGAAGTGATGTGAATAAGTTGATTACTACATTTATTGTTATTATTATAATGTGTAGGTTGTTAATGCCGTATGTGGTGGACATTATATGCATGAAGCAAGTTGTGTGTGTGGTCTGGCCGTCAGGGCATACTGAGTGAGCATGGTGGTGTGGTGTGTACTCAACCCTCAGAACACAAAGTGGCGACCCCTTGGTATGGATGGTGGCCTGGCCATCGTAGCCAGGGGTCGTACCGTCGCCCTGTAGTCGTACCGTCGTCCTGGGGTCGTACCGTCATCCTGGGGTGTACCGTCGTGTGAGTTCCCCGGTTATCTACACATGGCAGAAAATATGAACATAAATGATGACGTAGGTGAAGCTCA
Organism: Panulirus ornatus; assembly: GCF_036320965.1. Taxonomy (NCBI): domain Eukaryota; kingdom Metazoa; phylum Arthropoda; class Malacostraca; order Decapoda; family Palinuridae; genus Panulirus; species Panulirus ornatus. The sequence goes on from NC_092225.1 coordinate 31,834,614, forward strand.
TCATCGTTGACTTCTAACATGGGTCAGGATGTAGTGCTCGTCTGCCACCCACCACCATTGTTGTGCAGATGTGAACGTGGCTGCGTACACTGCCAACACCTGCTGCCAGCAAGCCCCCCCCCCCTCTCTCTCTCTCTCTCTCTCTCTCAGACCACGTGTGACTTCCCTGTGTATGCTGGTGGTTGTACTGGAGGGGTACAGTGCAGTGGTCAGGCTGGCGTCATTACTGTACTGGAGGGGTGCAGTATAGCAGGGCACACAAGCCAAGCGGTAAAGAGAGTGTGGGAGTTATGTTATAGTAAGTGTTCATGGTGCACCTCGCTTATCATGTGAGGGAGGTTTATTTATAACTCTGTTTGGTCGTATTGGGTCACAGAGGTCAACCTTGTGCAGAGGTTGTATATAGTGTCCCAGGAGGGTCGTACAGAACTGAGGAGGAGGTGATGATGCACAGAATACGTAATGCTTGTTGTATGCGCCGTGCTGGTGAAGGGAAGAACACTAGCCATGACACGACTCCTGGCCACACACACACACACACACACACACACACACACACACACACACACACACACACACACACAAACACACACACACACACATAAGCATTTCTTGCCTCAAGTCCTGCCGGTGTGTATATAGATTTATATAGTATGGTTCCATATTTAACATCCACCAGGCCGTTAATTTTTGCACGTTGTCTGTGATTCCATATCCTTGTTATTGTTTTCTAAGATTTAGCTTTGTTGGTTTGATATCATGCTGTTTTGTAACTTTAGTTTAAGATGTTAAGAGTAGTGTAGGCCTTGATGTTCACATACTGTGTGGTATCACATATGAACAAGTTTTTAGTTTGCTTATTGTTCCTGCTTTTAATGTGGGAGTTGTGAATGTTGTAGAAGATCGTAAGGTTGGCTGATATCTCGCACGACACCTTACGGACTGTTCGAGAATCTTCGTGTAATAATCTTTTTAACTGTTAACTGTGTATTTTCTGTTTTGTTTATTCATGGGATTATTTAATGTGGTTTTTTTTTCTCATTTGATGCGACAGAAATTATGTTATTTGTGCCAGGTGGCAGGACCGGGGCGTGGCTGCTGGGGGCGACTTAGTGGGGCAGAGCCTGAGCTTGGCTGCTGGGGACGACCTAGTGAGACGGGGCGGGGCTTAACGAGGTAGGCGTGGCTGCTGGGGGCGACATTATGAGGCGGGCTGGGGCGTGGCTGCTGGGGGCGACATTATGAGGCGGGCTGGGGCGTGGCTGCTGGGGGCGACATCATGAGGCAGGCCGGGGCGTGGCTGCTGGGGGCGACATAGTGAGACGGCCGGGGCGTGGCTGCTGGGGGCGACACCGCGAGGCGGGCCGGGGCTTGAGGAAGTGGGCGTGGCTGGTGGAGGCGACATAGTGAGGCAGGGGTGGGCCCTGACGAGGTTGGTGTGGCTGCTGCTGGGGGCATCATGGTGGGACAGGGCCGGGCTTTGACTAGGCGGGCGTGGCCCATGGGGGCAAGACAGTGAGAGGGTAGTGTGTTACAGTCGTAGTAAGCACTGTGGTGGTAGGTGTGGCAGAGGATGTAGGGGAGGCCTGGCCTGAGTCCTTCTGACGGAGAGCTGTACTGATCGTCGTACGTGCGTCATCGTGAGAGGAGAGATCCTAGTATAACTTGTACTGTTGTCACGTTCACCACGTGGTAGGGGCACCGCCGCTCACATACCCAAGAAGAAACAAGTGAAACGCTAAGAGTTTCTGAAGCACAAACGTGGAAGTTGGTGATGAAAAGGACCAAGAAAGACATGACCCTTAGTGTCCTGTTCAAGGGGACGGAGGAATTAAAAAGATTATTGCACCAGAGGGAACCCCCCCTCTCTCTCAGTGGCTGGTGTTGCCGTATCAGTCAGCAGTTGGTGTTGGTGGGAGTGTGATGAAGGCTGTGGAGTTGTGTTGTTGATGTGTGGGTAGACTGTGTACCCTACCTACCGTAGGTAAGGGGCTGCTTGATAAGCGTCTATCTCGGCCGGGGAAGCCCTACGGATGCCCTCTGCTGGCCGGATGTCACGTGGAAGCTACTTAGTCAATTTGTCTTTATTTACAACCTCACATACTCTGGCCTGGCCACCACATCACAGCCACTTGAGTGTAGTTATACAGGTACAAGCGAATATAGGGCAAGTTACTGAGGTGGTCTGATGGATGGCCCCAAGTGTTGATACATCAGCACACTGTAGTATAGAAGAGGTCTGTTCCCGCATGTATGGTAGGCAATAGAATAATACATATCTTAGGTCTTAGAGGTGGGGTATTAGCGCCTTTGTGATCAGACCATAGACTTCAAGATATTTTTGTTGTTGATGACAGAACATTCATTTAGTGATACACGAGTCATTTTCACCCGTCATTTAATTCATAAGACTCTGGTAACTATAACGCAAAATACAGTTTTAGTACCAGATGAAGATGGTCGACTTTACTAACGTTTGCTTGTGTGTGTGGGTCTTGATACTAGTCCTGACTGTATGTGGTGCTTTGCTTTTGTGTGGTTACTGCTGTAGAGACATGTGTACATAGAACGTTCCACTTTACCTCTGGAGATATATCATTTTCCATGATTGAAACTCACACATATATCTGTAGTGGTGAGTACGTATGCCAGTGGTGTGTGCTGCCCCAGCTTTAACGTTAAGTAACCCGGAGGACGACTCATGTTTCCGCACACCCCACCCCCAGATGGGGTAGAGGTTGAGTGAGAGTGCTAAGAGAATTCAGTGAACGTCAGGGTGATGATGGAGGCTTAGGGTGGCAGAGGTTAGGGGAGAAAAGTGATTGTAAGCAGGTGACGTGAGGTGTGAATTGGGTGAGGAGGAGGATTAGAAAAATCAGGGTGAGAAGTCATGGATAGGGTGGAGACGGCAGTGGTCGTTAGGGAGTTGAGGAGGGAGGGTAGGTATAGTGAGAGACGTCAGAGCGGCCAGGAAGGAAAAGTCGGAGGCTGGTGAGGAGAATCAGATTGGATGAGAGGAATGAGGCTTACCAGGGTGAGTAGAGGGATGAGGTGGGTAGAATGAAAGGTCTGGGCGAGGCTACAAGTGTAGGGTGGTGGGTTGAGATGAGCAGGGTGAGGGGAGAATCAGTTAGGGTGGCTTAGGGTACGAAGTTAGGGTGAGACATCACGATGGGTAGAGATACAGAGAAGCCAGGGTGGGTAAGGTATGGAGAGAAATCAGCGTGAGTGGGAGGAAAGTTTGGTGTCGAGTCAGGTGAGGAGGTGAAGTGAGAGTCGGCTGGGGTCAGGGGAATTGTCTAAGGGGGTTAGGTGGAGACACCGGGGATGGGAAGGGTGCGGGGAGCCTGAGTGGTCACTGGGAGTGGAGAGTGGAGGGTGGGATGGTCTGCGTTGAGTCTGTAGTGTGTATGGTGGTTGAGAGACTATGTGTCGGAGGTAGCAGGTTGTGGTGTGGACAAGTCCGGGGTGGTTAGTTCAGGATGTTGTATAACTGGAGATGGTAGTGAGTTGCGGGGGAGGGGGAGGGGGCAGATGAGGAGGGTGATAGTTGGCAGGGGTGATGGCGTGCGAGTGGAGGAGGTTCTCTCCTTTCTTGGCTCTTCTCCCCCTCCAGCAGTCCTCTCCCCTTGTTTATACATTGCCGTCTGGGGAAGCTGTTTATTGTTGCGTGTTTGTGTGCCTGCTGGCTTGTGGAGGTCGTCCACTGTACTACTAATTGTTTCTCCAAGTTCACCCAGTGTACGTAGTGTTGGTCGTAGTCTTTACTGTTGGAAGTTTCTCCAAGTTCACCTAGTGTACGTGGTGTTGGTCGTAGTCTTTACTGTTAGAAGTTTCTCCCTCCAAGTTCTCAGCTTGTAATGTACACTAGAGATGGTATATCTCTGACGCTGTTGCTGTAGATATTTATCTCACACAGGAATAACATAAAACTCTCTGGCAGTGTTAGACTGCCAGAGTGGTTGGTTCTTGGATGCACTACAATATTTACAGTGCCACTGTCAATATCCAATTGAAATTCTGTTTGAAATTGGAGATAGTATTTAAATGAGACCATTTTTTTTTTAAGTTTGGTCTTCTTTTTAGTGTTGAAAATGACAGTTGAAATTATGAAATTATTATGGAAAGCATTTTTGAACACTATAATGAGAAGTATTTTGATTGTGGGGATGAATCATGGGAGTTATTGAAACGGAAGGCAGGCAGGCAGTCGAAAGGCTCAAGATAACTATTAATGATAGTTATAGTAAGAAGGAAATAACTACAAAAGAGTTACTAAAAATATTTTGATAATCAAAAGGTTACCCAAAACTGTCTTCGTAGTTTATAAAGGAAGAATTATTGATAAGACCCATGTGATAAGACATTACCGCGAAAAATGAGTTATGGATACGAACGAGGACATTTGTGAAGGTATTGATACAAAAGTTTGAGGCTTTATATACCGTAGAACACTTGGATCTTCCTGCACAACTGGGACCAAATTAACTGTTGGAACTTTCGGTGTTAAGAAACTTCATAAAATAGCTGGAGCCGCACCAGCGTCATGGACTGGATGGCATGTGTTACCACTGGAAATGTGAGCCGAGGTACTATGCCTGGTGAAGATCTCACTCAAAGAGAGTATTGTTCCTAGGGCAGAGGGGGAGAGGGAAGTTGTATTGACCTTCGCAAAAGGTGGGAGGGAGGTGGTCTTGAATTAGAGACTTTTTTTTTTTTTTTAAGAGGCGTAGTTTGCATGATACTGGTGAAGATAAGTAAGGAACACAAGCTATCATGCCAAGCAGCAGCAGCTGTTTATTGTAAGAGGTTGAACATGGTCTTGGAAGAAGTCATACCCATACGATCGTTGGTGGTGGTGCGAAAGAATGAACAACGTCTTAGAAAAATGAAAGAAAAAGTTAGATGGCTGGATGGTTGTGTTTTAGTAGTGGCTGAAGGTCTCTCACGGGAGGATGGTAGAGTTAGCAGTGTATGCTGGTGTTCAGCGGTGGCTGGTTCGATCGTACAAAGAGATAACACAAGTTAGGTTAGTGTCTGCGTTACGGATACGTAGCATGACTGGTCACTCAGGGCTTAGTGTTCGAACCGCTAGTATATCTGACCTACGAACAGAATTTGTCCCAAGTTCAAATATACCATGATGTTTATACTGGTGAAAGTGGTCATAGAAATTGTAAATGTATATCGATGAGGAGTTTGTTATAAAACAGAGTTGTAGACAAAGTGCGTTATTAGTCAGAAAATGGCAAATTGAATTGAATTCAAATAAATGTAAATCGTAAATCAGGCAAGAGTAAAGGATGGATTAGACCAGACTATGAAAGCCTTAGTGATGGTTGCAAGAGTCACCCAGTGAAAGTAACCTTTGACACACGAGGAAGATGTTAACTATTGCATGTTAGTGTGTGTGTGTGTGTGTGTGTGTGTGTGTGTGTGTGTGTGTGTGTGTGTGTGTTGCCTTACCGCACTAGATTCATTGTGAAGCACATATGTATAATGTTTAGTCTACTGAGACTGGAGTATGCTTCACCAGCTTATCCTTCTCGCTGGGGAAACATTATATGGTGTATTAGAGATAAAGATTAGCCAGCCTTTAGGCTTGGTAATACCCCTGGTCTGGACTGTGGGCCCGAAAGTACCTGTTGTATAATAATTAACAATTATATGGCATTTTTTTTTATTTTATTTATAGATTGGTTTATTAGACATGCACATCGTGTCCAGATTCTCTGGTGATTTAATGTTCTTTTTAGATCTTTAAGTTCTGTATGAGTTATCAGAAATGTGTACATAATGTATGAGGGTATACTTGGTCAAGTGTATGGTAGAGATGCGGGACGTATCATTTGGAGGTGTGATGGGATAATGACTGGTGGGAAATCTTACTGGAGGGTGTGGCGGGAGGACGCGTCGGCGTGGTCCACACCGTTCATTGGTGGTTACTAGGAGGGTCACTTACCTCGTGAGTCGTCCTCGTCTAACTGGTGAAACCAGCGGTTCATAGTAGATCCATAGTTCAGATATAGTGTATTGATGACATGTATACAGTATTACTGTACGTACCTGTTATTGATGTATGATTCTCTTGCTTATATTTCTTCACCAACAAAGATCTTGACGCGTAAGGTTGCTTCCAGTAATGTGTATGTATTGTGCTGTGTTGGTAGAGCGGTTCACACCCTCCAATGCTGAAAGATTTTTCCCCATTTCTATTTGCAGGTAAGCGTGAGGGGCAGAGTGGACTTTCTCCTGTCCTTGGAGCGGTCACCGCGCGCCGGCTGGTCGCTGGCGGTTCCTGCCTGACGTTAGGTAACCTGCTGGTGGTGGTGGTGGTGGTGGAGCTGCTGTTATTCTTTGCTCGGGATGTGGTTAAGATTGTTTGTTGTTTTGTGTGAGACAAAGACGTAGACCTGTTGTTAGGGGTGCGCCCTGCCCGGCGCGCAATGTTGATGCTTCATCGAGGCCGTGTTGCTAAGTGGTAATGTTTTCAGATGGGTAATTTCCTTGTTTGTGTCTCGTGTTAACACAGGTGTAGTATGATGCATGTGAGCGTAGATCATGAGGAAAGCATGAGGGAAACACATGAGGGAGTCCATGTATTAAGAGGGATCTTGATGGAAGAAAGTGCAGAAATGTGCCATCATTGTCATGTATGGCTGGTGTTCTTGCTGAGTCACCGTGATATACATAGGTGGTTACAACCCGGAGGATGTAAGATTATTTGTATGAAGTCGTGTAAGAAATAAGAGGGAGTCATGGGCTTCCTTAAAGATAACCCTTTCATGTCAGAAACTCTCTAAAGTGGTCTGGAGTAGGCATTTACCATAACCGGCATCCTCATACACCGCATACATTCACATCCTTAAGGGTACAGAGATGGTATCTGTGTATCCCTGAAGATGTGAATGCTCAGAAGAGCTGTGTAGATTCATCCAAGATGTTATATTTCAATACGTGGCGGGGGGGGGGGGGGGTAGGTCAGGTCAGGTCACTCTTGCATGATGTTCGTAGGATGTGTTATCCTAGTACTGTGATGATGATAGCCAGCGGGGGAGACCGGCTTGCGCCCTACCTACACCAGGCCAGGATGGTAGTGCCGGTACGCGGCTGATCGATGCTGTAACGACTCCGTGTCTGGACAGACGGAGACACAGCTCGGTACACCCTCGACCACACGTCTGTATTGCAGACTTGACACGTCCTTGCTTTTGTATCCCATACCTGAAGTGTAGTCTTTATAACGCTGGAATGTCTTGTCAGATGTTGTGGGCAGCATTCGGTCTGGTCGCACTGTGATGATGTCTTGGCTGCCATTTTTAGTGGTGACTCCTACTGTATGGTAGGTGAGGAGGCAGAAGCACTGTGGTAGGTGGGGAGGTAGGAGCAAGATGGTAGGTGGGGAGGCAGGTGGTGGTGGTGGCAGCAGCGGTGGGTGTGAGGCTGGGCAGTAATGGTTGTCTGGTGACCTCCTTCCTTCATTAGGTATATTGCAGGGTTTTTACCCACTCCAGCCCACACGCTGCAGATGGCCGCCTCCCCCGGGGATGCCATCGTAACTACTCCATTATAACTACCACTGTGGTAGAGCGAGACACCAGGTGGTGTGACCTGCTGTATCTGGGAGGATATGTACCAAGGGGAAGCTTCAGTGTTTGGACAAGTTGCCAGAAATATATTTCATAATTTTCTGGACGTGTCAGATGGTCTGGCTGGCGTGTGCAGACAGGACGATTGAGCCTCAGGAAACCTTTATTATGGTTATATAGATCAACCAGCCGCTGGTTTCGCTCCCACTTGGCCAAGTTCTTAACGTAATTTCTCAGAACCCACAGATGTTAACGCCCTCTCCCAGGCTGCAATAGCATAATCGTACCGTTGACCTTGTACTTGTTGAAGAAGAGTGGGAGGGTCGAGGAGGGTGGTGGTGGTGGTGGCGGGAGATAGGCACATGCAGCAGCCGGCTGGCCAGGACACGCCCACTTGTACTCCTCCAGGAGGCAAGTGACCCAGGGATCCCCGCCATCTGCACCCCAGCAGTTTGTGTATCGTGCGTCGTACAACAGCTAACAGACATGGACGGTCCTACTTTACGGGAGGACAATAGAACCAGTAATATTCTTATAACCTCGAGCACACGACACCGCCTGTGGATGAAGCCAGTGGCCGCTTGACTTAAGATTTGACTCTTTCAGTTATCTTAACTACTGTTGTGGGAGTCACTTGGCTGTGTGGCTTCCCTTCTTGTATATCGCCGGGTTTAGATGGAGAATGTAGAAAAGAGAAATATTTGCTTCTTCCACTGAACAGTAATCTAGATTGTATCTCCGTAAGTACCTGTGAATGGGTGAATACGTTACATGAGTTGAGGCGTGAGTTGGTGAGGAAGACGCATTCTCCTCTCCAGTCATTGTGGCACAACATATGAAGACCTGGTGTGTGTTACAGGAAATGTATCAGTATCCACATCTACCGACCAGTCGTGTCGAGTTACGTTACCGTCCACGTTAACAACACGGGATATCTAACTCCCTAGGGAAGGTTTTGCCTCCCTACATGTTCTCATCATGAGGTTTTATATCGTGTATTGGTGGTATTGATAACCATTCAGCGGCAGTCTGTACCTTCACACGTCAACCCCGTCTCGCCTGCTGCCTAACATGACCTGTTTAACAAGTCTGCCGAGGTCACTAACAGGTCATGCATGCCCTACACTCACCGTCAACTCGTCCTCGTCGCTTTTACCTACCGTCTGCTCACCGGACACCACAGTAACCTCATGTATACTCACCAGACACCACAGTAACCCGATGTATACTCACTGGACATCCTAGGCACGTGCCTTCATTCCCACCTGGCACACAAACCTCTCTCCCTGTACTCATTGGATACACCAGCCTCGCCTTATACACCTTCCGGGCACACCTGCCTTCTGTAGTTCTTGGATACCATATCCTCCCGCTGGACTCGCAGTTTGTACTGGACCCTCCTGTATACTCCCTGGAACCCCAGCCTACGTCGTCTTTACGGATAGAAGCAGTGTATCCAGGTGGCGCGTTACCGCTGTGAGAAGGTTGTCCAGGAACATGGTGAGACTGGATGACATAACGTGTGTTCGTAGGGATGTGACTCCTCATCTCCTTAACTCACTGGTCAACACGCTGCGGGTGGGTGGATGATTGGGTGTGGGCGGAGCCTGCTGTTAAAGGTGCTGTAAGGCAAGATGGACTCGGGCGCAGTGGGCCACTCTCCCATGTCTTTATCAACTGGGGCTGCCACGCCTCGCCATACATGGAAATATATTATAATGTTCAGTTTAGGCGTAGCCACACTGGATGACATATTTATAATTACCTTTTAATTTGTATTCGTGATATACATTATACTCGTATGGTCTGATTTCAACATTGTCCCTTAGTTAAAGTTTTGGAATTTGTATTTTTATATCATCTCTAATATGTTTTCTGTCTTTTCCCTCACCTTTGCTTACCTGACTTCCTGCTGCATCCTTAGATCGCAATGATTTTCTTTCATTTGAAAAACAGGTTCTTCATAATGTCCTTGTGAGTGCGTATTACTTGGCAACATGGTATGTTGCATGACTCCTGTGTCGTCATTGGCAGGTCAGAAGTGGCTCTTTCTGAAATGATTTTGTTTTTCTGCACCGGTAAGCTGTAGGACTCCTGCCTTCTCATGGCTTCCCACACACCTGCAACCTGCCTCAATATATGGAAACTTTCATTTCACTGAACACTTGAAGTTACTATGTTCTATGTTTTTTCCTCGTTTCTTGTGAGGCGTCCGTGTGTGTGTGTGTGTGTGTGTGTGTTATCAGATGCGGCAACTTAACCTGTACGCTAAGTTTGGACATCGTCTTCGTCACAAAATGGTCATTCTATATAGGTTGCCCTGCTGCTACACAAGTGAGTGGGTTTACGTCTGTAACTCGTTGAATTGTTATCACATGTAAAAAAGGTTTTAAGTTGGAACTTAAATCTGGCTCATAACTTGAAGACATCCTGCTTTTGGTCATGGAACTTAGCATAAGTTTTTTTGATGTTTTCCAGTCATTAATTTTATCCTTTATTTTTGATTCTTTGCACGAACACTAAATATCCTGTGGATAAAATTTAGATTTTGGCATCATTCTCGAGAATTTGAAATTGACACATATTGCCCTCTCCACAAAGGTAAAAACAAAGCTCCCAAAACTGATGGCAGATGGTACTAACATCACATATTATGAAAACAGAGAGAATCCGTAGAGGCAGATGGACATGCTGTATGGAATCTAACCCATCTACGTAACCTTAGACAACACTAGTGTCCAGGCAGGAAGGTCTTGACCCTGTTAGTTACTTGACCACTACAGGAAGAGTATGATCAATGCTCAGAACCAAGAGAACTCTGAGGTGATAGACTCAAACTGCAGAAACGTATGATTAATATGACCATGGTATTATAGCTCAGAAATTGCTGAAGATGGGAATACCGGGAAAAGTAGGTTGATATATCACTTGTAAGTAATGTATCACGACACGTGTTATACTGAGACATTTCCATTCTCTTCGTTAAAAAGCACATTCCCCCACGGAACCTTACTAGCACCCACCCTGTTCTTCATTCTTATATTTGACATAGACGGGAACACGAGTCGATGTTTTCCGTTGAACACAGAGCACAGCTTGCTTCTCTGTGGGGATAAGTTTCAACTCCTTTGGGGAAAATGGGAAAATCATGACCAGCACAAACTGCGGAACGGACACAAACTCTGCCTTATCTCGATTGATCAAAGACCTCGTTATGATAATGTCTGACGACCTTACTGAAGCGGACACAAGGAGGCAACGATTGCCTCCTCCACGGGGATGGTGGAATGGATTCTGAGGACCTTCAGGGTAAAGAAAAGAGAAATGTTGGCACACTTCAAAGCGCTAATTCTCTCATGCATATAATACTGCTGTGTCCGAGCCTCACACCACAAGGCAGGCGATTTTGAAGATTTAGGAAGTGTTCAGAGATCTGTCGCGTCCCATGTTGATGTAAAGAAACTGACTTACTGGGAGTGGCTGAAATCAGTATGGCTGTACCCTCGAGAGCGAGTACGGGAGAGGTATATTATCATCTTTACATGGCAGATTCATTATAAAAGATTTAGCCTCCGACCAATGTCAGGCATGGAAGACGGAAAATATCATTATCTCAAAAACCAAAAGGCGATATATATATATATATATATATATATGTATCTGGGGCACAACTCTCCCATAAGTGCTTGCAGGCAATGGGAACACCACTGGATGAACGGTGGAGGGTTTGAAGAAGGCCCTGGACAAATATTTACAAAGGGTATCAGAGCAGCCAGACTGTGGTGGCCACACGGGCATGCGGGCTGCAGCTTCTAACAACTTGATCGACCAGCGACCCAACCCAACCCAGCAGCCGGAGCCCGTCCCTGACTGTGTGGGTAGAAAACTCCAGAAGACTCCAGTATAACTCATGGTGACTTTACATCACTGCAGGCGACACGTGGTACATGGAACACACTTATTAGTTATGCTTCAAATCTTAACCTGGATGGGGATTTCTGACTGCCTGAAGCCCTGGGTAGGAAAAAGACTACTGAACCATTGTATACCTAGGTAGTCTTGAGGGGTGTTGTAACCCCACAGCTCGAGCCGAGGCCAAGTTGCTGAGTTGGGTCGTTTATCGACCAGGCTGTTGGAAGGCGCTGCATGAGGCCCTCGTCAGCCTGGTACACTCGTTGGCATGACTTCTTGATTCATCTGCCGTACAACATCTTAAACTTCCGAGGGAATCTTAAGATGTACTGACTAAACTGCATGCAGTCAAACGCTGTACATACACACATTCACTTCAGTCTTGTCTTTCTCTCTTCTGTTAAACTTCCCACCTTCAAGAATCGTGTCTGCAGACTTCTGAGGAACTGAGATTAATTCAGCCTTCATTTTTTTTCTTCTTCTTACATATCACCTTACCTTTCATCCGAGATGGGGAAGATTGGAGCCTCATTTTGCCCTTGCCATTTCCGTTATTCGAGAAAGAAAATCGGTTTAAACCGGAAAGATGATTCCTTTTCCATTTTTTTGATGACTGTGAACGAACTATGGAGGCCGTGAAGAATACACAGAACGCTGATATATTGTAGAAACGTTGTGTAAACCTTTGACAAATGTTATGTTGATATGTCATAACTAAGAGGTAATATTACGACAAGTGAATTAAGATGTGTGTAGTGAGTGCACGTAAAGACGCTGCTATCATCTCAGGGGAACTGTACATACGTATACCTCTGCTGTGTCTCATTATTGTATCTAACATAGACACAGACCAAGGTTTCATATCCTTTTCTGTTGATATCACATTAAGTTTGGATATCTCGTCTGTGGAAAACATTGAAAAACTACTAGGTCAAGTGTTCTTCAGGGTCTATAATACAAGCTGGGAAAGAGTCCAAGCTTACTGGACGGAAATGACCTGCACTATGTGTGGGAAGAGCAGCATGAAAAACCTCGAAGATATAATACCTGATGACGTTATCTCTAGCGAGTATAGCGAAGCAACAGTGATCTCGTTAAGAAAGGTGTAAGACAGGGTAGTCAGACCCTAAGCCAAGCCCACAATACGTACGCTCTTCAAGGCACAGATGATGTTCTGTCGAATGCTTGCTAACATCGCCCTAATGGCGGGCGACATTGTAATTATAAAGAGTGCCATGATCCTTCACGCTTCGCTCTGACATTTAACACTGTAAACCCACTTGGATCGTCCCTCACTGAGGCGGTACTCACTAATGTTGGTGAGAGAATTACATGATTTACTCTTGGGAAATCCTGGGAGACACATCCCAAATTATATTAAATGATAATTCCGTATCGACACAGCTACAATATGAATAACACACTAGATCATTACCCCGACAATGGAAAAGTACAAAATACTTGCAGTATGACAAGCCATTGTATTCATCATGGAAGACTTGGCAATAACTGTGCTCAATGCTCTTTTAGACACTGAGGAACGGTCAATGTATAGTTTTATAGAGGCCCTTGATGAGTACTGTATGTACACACTGCATAGTGTGGCACTAGGCTGGAACATTACGAAGGTCACGTAGGCCTGCTGGGCCGCGGCCACCAGCAGCCTCATCCAGCAGAGAAACAACGCAGCAGCACCTCGGTCCCAGACCGGCCTCGGGGAGGGGGGTTGAAGAGCGTGCGCTACCACTGGCAGGATGAGCGTGGGTTGCACGGTAGAGTAACCGGTGACACCGCCGTCAATGGTGTCATGTGTGTCGTAAAGTGTACATATACCACCATCTGGCTGTAGTGTGAGGGAACTACCTCTAGTGGTCATTGTTTTCCCAAATATAAGTTTTATGAATTATACATTCTCTTCCATCATCACTTTCAGGGACGTTCCCCTTCCATGGAATCTGAGCTCCCTGCAGAAGGGCTGTTCACCCCCCTCTCCTCCGTGGAATTTGAGAGTCATCGGGAGGGCTGATCCCCTCCCCTCTCCTCCATTGTCTTCTCTTTTCTTCATTGTTACTTGTGTCCTTCAGGGAGAAAGACTAAGTGCATTTGAACCTCCTCTTTGACTGGTCTCGACTGTGAGTATATTTCCCGGCTTGATCTCCCTGCCTTCCTCATTTGAATTCAAATGTCTTGCAATCCCCTGCCTGCCGTGTGCATGTAAGGACGCCCTGTTAAGTAGGGTAGGTATGTTCCTTCCTTATAGTGTGTGATTATGTGTTACAGGGAGACAATTTTACACTCGTGTTTCACAGTTTCTTAACTTTGCACATATTTCTTGTCTTCTACATACAGTCACCATCCTAAGCCGGGTATCCATTTATCGACTATCTCCAAAGGGAGGATGAACACCTGGGTTGGGTGTAGGCCGACTTCCATACCGAAGATTCGAACCAATGCGGATCCGACCCTGTGCTGGCCCGTGTTGACTCATCAGTAACGGTAATCATTACACCACGGAGCCGTGTGTGTGTGTGTGTGTGGCACTTAAAAATCTCACCATCCCCGCCCGGTCACTGTCTGTGCTAGTGATTTAAACCTGTAATCATAACTGATCTCAAACGTTGGGAGATAACCAGTGGTTGGAGGGAGAGGAGATCTGGTTGCATTCGTGACTGATTAATGTGGTAGTGGCAGGTACGGTACCGGTGAGGGAGGGGAGGGGGGTCTGGCAGTGGGGGCGGGTGGCTCCGTGCCAGCTGATAACCAGCCCACGCTATGCTCCAGCTCTGACTGACTTTTACGGTGGATTGAGGATGGGAGTTCTGAAGCCTGGCCGAGGTGTGGGCTGCTGGCTGGGAGGTGGAGAAGGACCTGGACTAATAATGGTGGGGAGCATCTCAAGTGCAGGCGAGGAAAGGCCAGTAAAGGTGATGGTGAGGATCTGGGGCCGGTGTAGGCGAGGCTTTAATGCTGGACGGTTGAGGGCGTCGGGTTCAGCTGGGAGTCGACCTGGGGTAGAGTTGCAGGAGGGTCTCGGGTGCTGGTGGGGTGGGCCTGGGTAGATACAATGGTGAGTGAATAGAGTCAAGCGGGCATGAGGAAGGGACTTTGGTGGTGCTGGTCAGTAGCCGGGGTGGTGGTGAGATAGTATCTTGGTTGTAGGCTGGAAAAGATGTATTTTCAGTCCCAAAATTTTTTTCTCCAAAGGGAAATGGACCCCATTCACATTATGTATAGGTGCCTGCACTCGAGTATTGCCAGCTCTTAACTGGCTTCGCCTAGGCCGGCATTGACTGACGCTTTCATGCTTACATTATTTCGAGAGTTCAGCATCCTCTGTAATCTTCTCTGTCAATCTGATTGCAATTTGATTCTTAACCTAAACACTATATATTATTCAAAAAGATAAGCTCATGTTCCGTTTTCTTCCACAAAATACGTCTCTCATCTTTTATCATTCACAGGAATTATTACATATTCCCATCCACTTCCGCGTTCTAGCATCATTCTAGCCTCAGTAGTTTATGTCAGTATTTTCCTATTATTATATACTAAATGTCTTAAAATTTATCATACTACTTTACAGTTGTGTTGTGCTCTTTAATGCCATCTCTTTCCAATAGCTCCTTCTCTCACAATATCCTCTTCAAATCAGTCTTTAATTGGTTTTCATGTTCAAGTACATGAAAATCTGTCTTTTATATTCTGTCCGTCTCTTGCCGTATATATCAGTTGATTTATTTCCAGCCAGTCCATGAGGTTGTGTCCAGAGGACCGTAATATATCTTCTCTTGTTTTTAAGATTCGTAGCAGTGCATTTAATATCCTTAATAAGCAAGGCTTCAGCTCTCATTTCAGTTTATCGATCTATTATCCTCAAAGTTGTCCTCTTTATCATCAATAATGTGTACTCGTTCTGCCCGTGTTGAGGTGGAGAGCGGGAGTGTTGTGGTTGGGATGTAGGAGGAGCTGAGGTAGGGACGGGGCAGGGCAGGGCAGGGGATGACGTGGAGATTTATTTAAGAATGGCGGATCATGTGCCGCTATGGCTGCCCTGGGGGTCGGGATTAAGTTTTCTGTTAGGCTTCTCTTCCCAGATATTTTGGATTTTTTCCCGACTAAAGGATGTTGTGAATTGTTGTTTATGATTTTGTATTTGAGTAGTGAAATATTGGGGAGTAATGTGACTGCCCACCGTCACGATAGATGGATGTGGCAAGAAGACGAGTAAAGCCACAGTGGAGGGTGGGTGGGTGTGGTGCTGGCTGGTGGTAGGATCTGTGAGCAGGCAGGAGGGTGGGTGGCGTGCAGCGTTATCACAACCTGGACACGCAACTTGAGGGGGTGGGTAATGCTTGCCTCCCACCGCCGCACCGCCATATTTCTGACCTGGTTTTCTCTCCTGGTCTCTCATTATATTGTTGGTCACTTATACAAAAATTACTTCCTCTATTCTCATTTCATGTTGTGTTTCATTCTTGAGTTTTCTTCGTCCTTGTAAGGGCCAGTCCCTTTACGTTGTGCTTCATCTTCCTTAACAGTCTTTCTCTCTGCATGGTCTTGGGGTGTGGATTTGTCGGTATGGTATTAGATTGTGGGTTTGTTGGGGGTTGGGTTTGTCTGTATGGTGTTTGGTTGTGGGTTTTTACGGTGTTGGGTTGTGAGTTTGTGTGTTTCGTATCAGGCTGTAGGAATATGCCGTATTCAACGTTGTATTGCCTTGGTGGTCTGGCTGGGAAGTGTTGCTGTGGGGACGGAGGAGGGAGAGGGGTAGACAGGAGCATGTTACCATTTTTACTCTTGAACATTTTTGGACGCCGTTCAATGTTATTACGTTAATTTAAAAAGGTAGTATGCAATATTGATTTAGAGATTCTATGTTATGGCTTGTAAGATATCCAGTTGTGGAATGCATTTTTAGTAGGATATAAACACGTATTCCATGGTAAGTTGTGTTGAGATGTGTTGTTATGGTGAACTGATGTTATCGCAGTTGTGGCGGATGTTGACGTGGGTGATGATGGTAGTGTGTGAGTCATATCATTACATCATGACGGGGCGGGGCGGGGGGACGGCTTATCATCCATCGAGCGTATCACCCGCTTGCTGCTCCACTCATACCGCCGCGCCCATCACCCTTGTATTGCACGCTTCCCTCCCTCCCACCAACCACCACCCTCCCTCCCTGACTCGGAACCTTCACCTGCCGCACTCTGTGGTGCACGCTGTCTGTAAGTTTATCCGTACATTCCTTTTGTGTGGTTGGGGGTGTGGCAACTGAGGCCCAGCAGGCTTAATGGATGTGGCCCGGGGTGACCGTAGGTCGCTACCACCTCAGTATTGAGCGACCAGTTCGCCTCTCATACTCGTGTTGAGGACGGCATACCATCACGTGATGTGGATCATGGTAGTAGATTTAGCTAATGAAGCCATGGTTAACTGTCAGACAGAAGGTAGGGGTTTTAGAAGAGCACGAGAGGGGGAAAGTGATCCGGTTTCTTGGTGTGGAGGGAAAGACGTAGATTGTGGTGGTGGTGGGTGTTGTGCTTTCTGACCCCGGCCACGGGAGCCACACCAGGCAGCAGCCGTAGCTCACTCTTAACCACACCTTCACGTGTATCTCGACCACACTCCTCACTCACTGTTGGGAACTGATTACTTTATTCTTTCTCGCATCTATCATTAATTACGTAGATTTTTTTTTTATTTCAAATATTGTCTTGATTATCAGTTTGTCATAACGCTACACATATGATTTGTTTTTAGTTTGAATTATCAGTAATGAATGATACCATCTGTAACAAAAGACAATAAAGTTTTGTAGGAGTGAAATTGACTAATTACCTCTGTACAGTACCGGGACCGAGTTCTGCAGTTGTGTGTGTGTGTGTGTGTGTGTGTGTGTGTGTGTGTGTGTGTGTGTGTGTGTGTGTGTGTGTGTGTGTGTATTATTTGCGTTACGGGGAGAATGTTTTACACTCGTGTTGCCGCGTTTCTTAGCCTTGTATATATGTACCATTCTTTTCTCCCATTTGTACACACACACACACACACACACACATTGTAGTGTATGCCAGGTGCGTATTTATCGATCAGCCGTGAGGGAAAGATACCATCTGGGTTGGGTATGGGCTGAGTGCTGTCCATAGGATTTCGAACTCACAAGGGGTTAACGAGAAGCGCGACAGTCTGGCTGAATGATGATGAAACTGGAAACCTTGCAGTGGGTGTCACTTAATCGTCTTCCGAAAATAACGCGATGCTCAAGTTGGGAAATTCGTAATGTGCGAACAGGACGGGATCAAGTGATATACCTACTTTAAGACAAGAACAAGAGTGGGCGTTCCACGAGAGGTTCTAGAAGGAAGTAGTAGGTGGTGCGAGGGTCTCTGCTACAGTCACCTCTGGAGAACTCAGCACATCAGCCTTCAGATTAATCATAGCAGATATCCAGTACGTTTTCATGCTGGTTGAGTCAAGCCTTCTGCTGGTAACTATTGTTGCTTCCACGGTCGTGTGTACCGAGGCGTGGTCTGTCCCAGCTCAGCTTTGCATGTATGTCAAGGTGTTTAATGTAGACGTTACCGATAGCGTAATGCGAGCAGTTACAATTAAGGGAAATTAGTACTTTAATTTTTAGTGTTATTACTTTTGTAATGGGATCAATCATATAGTTCACTACAATACCCAGAGACGATAGGGTTGAAGATACATTACAGTAATGGGAAAGTCTTGATGATTTGGTATAATGATATGTTTATGTTGCTGTAGTGGGGACACGGTCAGGCTAGACAGTATAGGTGGGTTGGCCTCACGCCTTCAGCATTGAGAATATTCTCCTCATATGAATCTGTGTTGAGAGTTAACACGTTGAGTGTTAACAGTCTCTCATTATGAATCCCCGGCAAGTGATGGTGTGCAGTAAGCAAATCGCGTTTGGCAGCCATCCACAGATATCCAATATCAAGCTTGAGTAGGCTTGTTATGATTGGTTCCAACATTGTAACGTTTATGTAATTTATATGGAAGTAAAGTGAGGATGTATGACACTTTCATTGGTCACACCTGCCTCAGGTACGATCACCATGGCTCATGGAGAACGCACAGATGTCCAGGTTGGTAATACAATTATATTTTATTGGGACAGTTTGATTAGCTTATAAGGTGATAACATAAGGAAGAAATGGATGTTTCTGACGTGATGCCGAGAGTGAGACGCGAAGCCTCTCAAGGACAGGTGGTTCAATCGTTACTGAAAATTATGAAAAATGAGGCGAGAAAAAGAATATTAACATATAGAAAAAATAAAGTTAGAAACAACAATGATTGTATTATGTAAGAAAAAGACAAGGTATAACTGGATATGTAGAGAAAATATTATTTATTATGTATTATTGTCCTAATTACCTCGGGATCTCATAGTGAGAAAGACTTCTCGTGTTACTCAGGACCTTTTGTTAAAGGATGCGCTTCTCTCAGTTGCAGGGAAATTATTTATAACTTAGTAAGATAGTTCGAGACTGATATAGTTCAACAGTTGTAAAAAGGTAGTTCGAGACTGATATAGTTCAGCAGATGTAAAACACACTCTCTCTTGTACAATAGAAATGGGTAATTACAGATCTGAATTTTTTTTAAACATAATTAGGTACACATACGTGCACGATATCTTCCTTGGCTGAGGAGGTGTAATGTGATCAGAATTCTCTGCCTTGCTTCTTGGTCTGAAAGCCTTGCTCTGTGAGCCTTGGTATGAGGGTCTTGGTCTGAGAGCCTTGGTCTGAGGGCCTTGGTCTGAGGGCCTTGGTGTGGGAGCCTTGGTCTGAGAGCCTTGGTGTGAGAGCCTTTACCGGGATACAAATTAAGTTGGAGTCACGTAAGCCGCCACCGCTCCAATTTCACGTACTTGTGCCCACTAACACGCGCACATCTTTCGTTTACAGCTTAAACTTTTCTCATAAAGAACTTGTTTTTCCGTGTAACTTCAGGTGAAGCAAAGACATTTTTTTTTTTTTTTTTTTTTTTTAAATCCCATATGGCAAACTAAGATAGCTGAGAGCTGTTATTGTGAGTGCATAAGTTCAGGTGACGTGAATAATTGCGGAACTGATTTTGACGTGTATGGTCCAGAATCCAGTGCACTATGTGTCCACCTCAGAGTCTTTGGTTGTCAGACCAACTGGAGCAGGTTAAGGTTATCACATACAATAACTCAGTAATGGATAGAAATATTGTTCAGTCGTCTCTAATCAAACATAGTACAGGTATGGATGTGATTTATAATATCGGTCTATATGAATCAGTAACCTTTATAAATGAAAAAAGGTAAATATGTTTCCCAGAACATAGGTTAACCTGAGTGTAACTTGAGGTCGTCGAGGGTGACCTGTGAGCAAATACCTTCACCTGTTTCTTAATTCATTTACCGGCCCCGCCCAGCGGCGGCGGTGGCTGCTGTATTGTGGTTCTCTATCTGTACGTTGTCCAGACGGTGCGATTATACGATACCTCTTGACTCCTCGTATTTTTATTTTACTAGTGGTTTTACGTGTATCTTTATATATATATATATATATATATATATATATATATGTGTGTGTGTGTGTGTGTGTGATATTAGTGAATATTGTTAGCAGATTCTCTATATGTGGTAGGATGTAATGCTCTGATGTAAAGCATTTGTTGTAAAATATATTATTGAATATGTTTACTTTCGTCCCTGGAGCACGTACGCACTCATGGGCTTGCGTCTTGGTCGTATGATCGTAAAGTTTGGTTTGGTAAAACGTTCCTAGTGTATCTCGTGCAGCCCAGCCACATACTGGGGTATTTGAATTAGTTGGGCTTGTCGAGAGAATAGCAGTGTACAGGTGTTTGCAGTGTATAGTTTGGTCTCTTTAAATTGATCATGAGGGAGTAATAAAGACTGCAATGTGTATTGATGGTTTTAGTCATAGTATTTGTACGTGGTCGCCATTATTGCTCAAGTGTTTTCGTTTCCTCAGTTAAGACTCAGTCGGGTTAAGTTTGGTCAACTCCATCCCGCCACGGCCTGTAGTAAGTATATGATTCAGATCAGCTTCACTTTAAGTCCACAGTTGTCCGCTTCGCTGTACATGAACCACGTGTTAAGATGATTCACACTCGGGTCATAAGATAGCCACAGTATTCCCGCTTGATCTACACGTAAATATGAAAAACAATGATTTACCTATGGTTCTCATCCAGTGGGGTTCTCATCCAGTGGACACATCTTGTAGAGCAGAATCCGTGCTGTCATGGTCGCCCCTGGCTCGGGTTATTTGTTGTAACATCACATTTTGTTATGTATGAAAGACAAGTGTTGGGATAATCAGCAGACAAGGTGTCGGCTCATCTTGTGGTACAAGGAACTTGTACTCATGCACCTCCTCCGTGATACCTGCATTATTAAACTTGACGATCTCAGGTTAACAGTCAGGCTGAGCTGGTCTTGCTGCACTTGTCCAGGTGGTACGTGAGCGTGCAGTAACAATTGCTGTTTTTGGTATTGGAATTAACGATGCCAGGTTAACCTCCAGGGTATCCTGTTTCCAGTATTGTACTGGATGGTGCCAGGTTGACATTCAGGACAAGATATTTCTTTTATAATGCCATGTGGACTCCAGATGACAGTCAGTATTCGTGCGTTGTTGAGTTAGTGTTATAATGTCAGTGTGATATATGGGTCATCTCACTTAAACAGTGTTGAATGTTAGGTGTTGGTTATACATTCACAACACCTGTGTGTGAGCGTGGAGAGGAAGGAGAGGAGGTTGTTGCCTGTAGGCTGTGGGTGAGAGGGTTGTAGGTGGACGGGTGGCCGTGGGAGTGAGAGGTTCACCTTTAATAACCCAGTGAGCACCTCCTCCGTGAGGGAACAATATACTTGGCTCTGCTCCCGCACCTTTACTGATGCCCCAGCATGTTGGTGGCCCCAGGAGAGGATTCTCTCTCTCTCTCTCTCTCTCTCTCTCTCTCTCTCTCTCTCTCTCTCTCTCTCTCTCTCTCTCTCTCTCTCTCATAGTTTGGCTTGTAGTTGATTTATATGATTAGAGTTGTCGGGGTCTCTATTATCACAGGATTTGTAAACCGCACCATTTTCCAGGGATGTAGTGTCCAGTAAAGTACAGTTAAGTGTTCTGTTCACATTAATGTTTATGGTAAGTTATCATTATATAGCGAATGTAATGTTTGGTAAGTCTAGGAAGGCTTCAGTCAAGATACCATAACAGTTTTTATCCAGGACGTATTGCTTATGGTGCCGGCTGGTGGAGCGCTCCCGTCAATACCTCGCCAACCCCAGCACTTGAACCACCATGGCTCCCGGGTCCCCCAGTTGCATTACTGAAGCTTTTTGGGCTCGTCCTGCGGGGCTTGTGATGCCCAGTGTACAGTGTCTTGGGTCGTCCATACACCACACTGTACCTTGAGTGGCGTCCATGCACGTAGCCACTGGACCTTGGGCTACTCACACACACCGTCCTTACTTCACCACTGGATACTAGGTGTATGTTATGTTACAACGCTGTACTGTCTTCACACAGCATGCTGACTACAGCCTTATGGTCCCTACATACCCCGGGTTTATTGCAATACCCTGGGGTGTTTCTGTCTTTCGTCTTACAACGCATTAGTCATGCCAGCCATATCATAATTTTCAAGGTTGCACGTACTGTAACAAGCAAGGTCAAGCAAGGTTGTACACCCACCGTGACAGTACAGTATACTACAGTACTCTGGTTTTATATACACCACAAATACGTACAGTTCAACACCACCTTGGGTTTTGTATCAGCCGTACATACTGTAACACCCCGGGATTTACACACGACCTGCCTGCGGCATCACCCTGGCCTTTACACACATCCTGTATTACTAAACTCGAGGGATGACCTGCACCTTGTGTACCTCAACATTATGGATTACATGCACCTTGTGTACCTCAACACCCAGGGATTACATGCACCGTATATACCTCAACACCCAGGGATTACATGCACCGTATATACCTCAACATTCATGGATTACATGCACCGTATATACCTCAACATTCATGGATTACTAACCCAGCCATCATCCAAAGGTCCTTCAGTGTGTGTGCAGCAAATCAGTGAAGCGTCTGCAGTGTTGGGGTAGATCGAAAACTGAAGGTGAACTCCAACGTGAATATGAGAGATGCAGTATTGATATTCCTGTGGAAAATACTGGTTGGTTTGTTACTTAATCTTCTTACAGGTTTAATTCTTTGCTGGAATGACAGACTGGGTTGAATGTACACAGCTAATCTACTGTTGGAACAGAGATGCAGGTGGAAACATTGGGAAGAATATCATATCACAGACCCACGTGTTTAACCTGCTTCCTGCAAACCTCCGGATCTCTTGACGCTCTGCGAATTTTGATATTTAAAATGTGGCCCATTATCATTGTCACTGATATATATATATATATTAGAGAGAGAGGCAGTCCCAGACGGATCTCCGCAACACACCTCTCGTTACGCCTAACCATTCTGAGGGTTGACCGTTATTTACAGTGCTTCATATATGGTAATTCAGTCAATGTGTAACCACTGTAGTACCATGTTTAGTACCATGTTAGTACCATATGGCTAAACATGACTAGTGAGCTTTCATGCTGGACTGATCGAGTATTCTCTCAAGATTGAGTAGTTATCAGTATCTTTTATCCTCAGTATTCGTGTTGACTACATCATAAAAGAGGTCGGCCTTATTGGTCGGACACGAACGATTCCGTGGGAAGTCATGGTTGGGTTTGGTTGATCATGTGGTCCTTCCCTGAATGATACAGAATCTTGTCTTGAACTTGGATGGTTTTCATAAGTTTACCAACTACGGACGTCGACCTTAATGGTCATATAATGTGCGGTCAGGGACGTATCGCTGCTTGTTATTATATTGGTGTTACGCTGGCAACCTTCCAGACCTGTGGCTCTTTCCCTCTAGCAGGTGACGTACGTTAAAGAACCGTAAGACATAAATGTCTCATGTTAACATTGATCGTGTTAAGGTAAAACGTATCTGGTCATGTGCTAACTGTATCTTGCACGTGTATAAGATCATGGTGCAAAATGTTGTCCTCAGCCAGCAATGGGACTTGATATGAAACATGAGTTGTGACTTCTGTGATGAATATGGATTAAAAAAATGATTTGAGATGTTTGTCTTGGCTTTATTGTCTTTAACACCACCATGGACCATCTGACACTGTAGTGAGTGACACGCTTGCCCCTAACTTAACTATGAGATACTCCAGGGTTTCCTTTACCATTTTCTGTGTTACGTGCTTCATATTAACGTTTATCTTGACGTGAAATATATTTTTTTTCTACGTAAGTTTACAAAACAACTTTTCATGTTTTATTTCTGTTTTCTAGTTTCTTATATGGCGTTTTGCTAGACAGATGGCGGGTCTTCATTCTTCCACTTTGGCTTAGTTCTGGAAAATTATTGTTTACACACGTTGACGCATGTTCCCTCGACCACTTTGACCTTCTCGTTAAACATCTGCTGAAGTACATATATGTAGTTATCGTTAATGATATCATCCCAGCCTCTCCTGTCCTTCCCCAGATATTACAGTGCCGTATCGGACAGTGGAAAATGTTAGCATACGTTCCAGTCTTCCATTCTCGCCTGCCTTGAAAGGTGATGTTATCATCCATTAGTATG
This sequence comes from Panulirus ornatus, assembly GCF_036320965.1. NCBI lineage: Eukaryota > Metazoa > Arthropoda > Malacostraca > Decapoda > Palinuridae > Panulirus > Panulirus ornatus. The sequence goes on from NC_092225.1 coordinate 31,858,825, forward strand.
TTACGTGGGAGACTTCTTCTGCATGAAGAGCATCATCATTGGCTTTCCCTCTCCTGTCTTGAAGGTTGGTAAAATCGGGCCAGCCGTCTGGAAGATGCAAATGTTGCCGTGTCGTATTCGCAGAATGAAAGGTCGTCGGGTCACATTCTTCCTCTGAGGTCTTTCACATTTTTCTGTCGAGATGTGATGGTTCTGTTTGTGCCCGCTATTCTGTAGTACTATTTATTTCTTCTCTTTCTATGTAACTGAGAAGTTAAAACTTTTCCTCAGTGTAAAGAATGTTATTTTCAGTGATCCGCTGGCTGACTTAAGTGGCCAGAATCCTTCTGCTCTGAGATTAGTGTTGGGTTATGTAGATTATTGGATTTGACAAAGTCGATCAGGTTATTATATCTTAGCACTTACGAAAATGGTAATGATGATGTCATGTCAGTGCAGTTGGTCGGGCAGGTGTGGGATTGCTTTGCTTCCTCCTCTGTGGGGTGGGGGTGATGTTAGGATTGTACCCTGAGGTATGATGACAGAGTCCACATATTTTCTTTTTTCTGAAGGATGTGTAGTGCTGGTGTAGGTGGTGTGCACATTTGTTAAGGACGGAGTTCCAGGTGTATGGAGCAGTATGTGTGGGTATGTTTACAGAGGGTATGCCAGGCTCCGGCGACGCTACGTGCTGTTCAGGTCTGTTATGTATAACATGGGCGGAGAGGGGGGGGGGTTATTGCTCTGTACGGAGAAGTTTCTCGTTATTTAAAAGTGGTTTTTGGCTCACTGCTTGCTGGTGGTTTATTGTATTTGACTCGGTGTGGCTTTCATCCCTGTGTGCCTTGTTCTGTCCATAGTGCAACACATGTGGTCCTCGATTAGCGATTATGTAGAAAAGGAAAAGAAAGAAACCTGTCATTCGTGTTTGAGCGATGCCACTGTATCATTGTGTGGTGTGTGTCACCTGGCTCGGGTGTTTTCCTCTGCCGCGTGAGTTTGGCTTTCCTCAGCAGGTCTGCAACACGGTTCCCTCAGCTTTGAAGAGTTAGTCATCCTTGATCTTGTCTGACTTATTGTACTTTGTTTTCTCAGTCATAATTGTCTCTTGGCATATTTAGAATATATCCTTAGTTAAACATTTCGCACTTTTTTCTCTAAGGAATCGAAATATGTTGACGAATAAACATGAATGAGGAAACATTGTACAGCGATGTTTGACTTTTTTCATCTGGTAAACTATTTCTGTAAGGTAGCACGGGCTTGATATCATAAACCATTTCTATAAGGTAATACCGACTTGATTTCTATATTTATGGCCCAATGTCATTGTTGTGTTATTGACTGATAATCATGTTCAGCAGAACCATTACCCTGAGCTATAACGAGAAGTTGTTAGATGTGTTGATGCGTATCTCATCATCAAGTGCACTTGTATCAGTGGAAGTTTGTGAAGTCTTACTGAATGTGTGGGTCAAGTGGTCACCCCCCACGAGGTATTTTGATTTGAGCTTGTCTCAGTAGGACATTGTGGTCTGCCGCACGGGTCTCTCATTGGTTAGGTCTCGCTCACCTGGTGAGGCGGTTGCCACTACTACTGCATGTATTGTCCGCGAGAACAATAAACCTGATAAGATGCACCAACGATTTTATCAGTAGTCTGAAAAGCAAATCAGTCACAGACTATGTTTCAGTTTTCAGTGTGGTTGGGTCTAGTGGTTTTAAGGATGCATAGTTTGAGCAAGCCTAGGTTATTGAACCAAATGTAGCTTAACCGATTTGAAGTGCAGTGACATTTTCTAATATAGAGATAATGGGTTGGTTGTATGCCAGCATATCTGTGTCCATCGTGGGGAGAATATTGTGCCAGCCGCTGGGTCTTACATAATACTCCACCTTTTCATGTTATGTGATGGTGTTCGAATTGTGATGGCGAAGCTTCAGCGCAAGATGTGGGGACTTATGTAGAAATGTAGTTCCTTCGTTATTACCATTTCTGCTTAACATTTGTTAAGATTCGTAGGAGGAGAGTTGTGCGCGGGAAGTGAGGTTAGTTATCGGGGTGAGGCAACAGACTGGTTGGGTGACAGAGAGCAGGCTGCGACGGTGGGTCCAGTTGGGCTTAGAATAGTGAACAATACTGGTGGGAAAAAATGACAATGGTAGGAATTTTGTGGAGGTCGGGTAGGGTGGTAGGCGATTGTTGCTTGGCTCGGTTCCCTGGGGCAGCGTGGAAAGCGAGGCTTTGCATTAAGAGTTTTTTTTTGAACCCGTGTGTTCGCTCTCTTCTGCCAGACCCACTGACACCAACGTAACTCGAGGTAAGTCGGTCATTCACTGGTGGGTGCCACATTCGCCAGAGAATAATTTACTGTAAGTTTAAATCAGCAACATCATCTGAGGGCGGGGGACGTACTAGGTGAATTATTAGTAACAGTGAGTATGCGATGGTACCGTGAGCGAGTGGCTGCTGTACGTGAACGTATCGTCCGCGGGAGGGAGTGGTACGTGAGGCGGCACCGTGAACGTACCGTACGTCAGCGGGAGGGAGTGGTACGTGAGGCGGCACCGTGAGCGTACCGTACGTCAGCGGGAGGGAGTGGTACGTGAGGCGGCACCGTGAACGTACCGTCTGCGGGAGGGAGTGGTACGTGAGGCGGCACCGTGAACGTACCGTCTGCGGGAGGGAGTGGTACGTGAGGCGCCACCGTGAACGTACCGTCAGCGGGAGGGGGTGATACGTGAGGCGGCACCGTGAACGTACCGTCAGCGGGAGGGAGTGGTACGTAAGGCGGCACCGTGAACGTACTGTCAGTGGGAGGGAGTGGTACATGAGGCGGCACCGTGAACGTACCGTCAGCGGGAGGGAGTGGTACATGAGGCGGCACTGTGAACGTACCGTCAGCGGGAGGGAGTGGTACATGAGGCGGCACCGTGAACGTACCGTCAGCGGGAGGGAGTGGTACGTGAGGCGGCACCGTGAACGTACCGTCAGCGGGAGGGAGTGGTACGTGAGGCGGCACCTTGAACGTACCGTCAGCGGGAGGGAGTGGTACGTGAGGCGGCACCGTGAACGTACCGTCAGCGGGAGGGAGTGGTACATGAGGCGGCACCGTGAACGTACCGTCTGCGGGAGGGAGTGGTACGTGAGGCGGCACCGTGAACGTACCGTCAGCGGGAGGGAGTGGTACGTGAGGCGGCACCGTGAACGCACCGTCAGCGGGAGGGAGTGGTACGTGAGGCGGCACCGTGAACGTACCGTCAGCGGGAGGGAGTGGTACGTGAGGCGGCACCGTGAACACGGCCGGAGCGAGCCTGGCAGCCTGACGCGCTCGCCTCATTCACCGCCGGGAAACTTGACCTATAAATATCAGGCCGACTTGTGTAGGCCGGGCCGGTGGCGGCCGCCTGGCTGGCTGGCTCTAGGGTCTTCGTCTCTCATCAATACGTTCATCACCTTCACCTGGCGTCACGCTGCCCGTCTCCTGGTTCAGGCCATTATCGTGTACATCATCTCTCATTACTGAAGACTCTTCCCATTTTGGTTTCCCGTGATTATGTCTAATTCTGACGACCGCTCCACAAAGCTAGCTGTACTGTACTTCCCTCCACCATGTGTTTCATCCCCTACTCTCTCCTTGTCTATTTCTTCTTCCTTTCACTGGTTTATTCCCGGCCTTCACCCTCCCCACTTCCCGTCCCTTTTCTTCCCTGGGTTCTGGTACTTCCTACCCACGCCTCGTCTCCCTGCTCACTCCTCTCCTACTCTCATCTCCAGGAGTTTCTCCAGTATTACCTGCCCTTCTTTGTTCCTTCCCTTCTCCTCTCACGCACTCCACCTCTCATCTGTTTGACTGCTCCCTTCCTCGCTTGTGTTTTCCCTCCACACTCACCCTCCGTCATCCCCGCCGTTTTCTTTTCCATTTCTCCTTGTTTATCGTACGGCGTAGTTCCCTTTTCTCATTTCTGACCATTAATATGCTCTCTTTTCGTGTCCTCCTTTTCTTCCCCTCTTCTCCCCTCTACATGTTCTTACCTACCGTATGTGCTGCTACACCTGGTGCTTCTCTGGCCGTCCGTGGGGTAGGGTCTCAGGCTGCCCTAGATCTGTCCTCCCCCCTCCACACACACACACACACACACACACACACACACACTGCCATAATGGGAGGTGGCCAGGGACGTAAGCTTCTACAAGGGAAGCCCACAGGAAAAGATAATCAGAGTAGACCAAGTATTAGCAGGTGCTGGGAGTAGCAGAGGCAGATAGAGGAGCGGGGTGTAGTGATGGGTACCTGTGTGCTGGAAGCTTATGGCAGGGGTAAAAGAAATAAGATGTCATGTGTACCTGACAGCAGTTTTGACATTATCATCATCAAGGAAACAAGCCAGAGATTATGACGCTCGCCTCTTATCTTAGGAGACACGGGTTCGATTCCCAGGTGGGGTATGGAAACACAGCTACTAATGCTAAAGCCTCTCTGGGCTCTACAGTAGGATTAACGTTAGCTCGTGATGACGAAGAAGAAGGTAATCATTATAACGATTGTGAGGAGTACCTGCTGGAGACAGTCAGTCACTTATGTCTGACTCTGGCTAGTGAGAAGAATGAGCTTTGATTCTTTTTGTAGATATGACGAGTCTTACATTTTGAAATGTTCTGTGTCACTCTGCCTGGTGCACCATACTTGTAAAAAGTAAATGTCAAACATTTATTTCAACCTCCAACAGCAAGGTTCGAGTCCTTGTTGTTGGAGGTCATTATGTATTCTATGAAAGTGGGCGTTCTTGTACAGTATATTTGTGTGTATATATATAAGGCCATGTGGCCGAATGCCATGTAAGGTTTTGCCATCACTTGGTGTCCGTCCGTCCGTCTGTTAACTACCCCATTTCAGCGCTCACCATGTATGGAACATGTGAGCTAGTGTGAACCCAACCTGGCCCGTGTGTCCCTCTGCAAAACTGTCCGGTGTCCGACCATTATCCAAGATGGCCGCTGTTGTCAGCAGGTCGGTAAATTTCCAGCTTGGTGAGGGATGGGCACTCATGTGAACTTGTAGTTTTATTTCATTTGTATAGTCTGTTTTGGAGAATTTAAAAGGCAGTGCTACTGGTGATACTTTTGAATGACTGAACGGTATTGTGTGTGGTGTTTGATTTTTTGAAGAGAGAGAGAGAGAGAGAGAGAGAGAGAGAGAGAGAGAGAGAGAGAGAGAGAGAGAGAGAGAGAGAGAGCATTGCATGTGATGGTAGGTATGATCCTGGCGTACATGACCTGGGTGGATGATGGCCTCGTGCGTGCCACATGAGTTTGTCTCCCACTAAGGTGGTAACTTGCCTCAGCGACCCGTGAGTGTTACACACTTACCTATCATCCAGAGCACAGTTTCATGAAGATCTTAGTCTTTATGCACGATTTGTGTGTATGTGAAATATGTTTTGTCATAATGTTTGTCCCTTTTTTCCCCCTTATTTTCGTTTTCTGTATCATACATACACTCCTGCTGGTATTACTCATTTGTCTACGTTGGTCTCTCACGATGCAGACGGCGGAGTACGCGAGAACCCATCATTTATAGATCTCTTGCAACATTATCCCACGCTTCGGCAAAGGGATACTTGTGGGATATTACCTTCAAGGTTGTCTGCCTGTCTGGTGGTACGGTGGGAGGCTGGCTCGATTATATTGGTTCTTTCTCCATTATTTTCCTTTTATCGGCTTTCCCAGGCGTTAGAAATTTGTTTATGAAGTTAATGATTGGTGACATTATGTTGCATGGTTTGGATAGACTTGTTAGGACTTGTTAGTAATGTTTGTAATGAAGCGAAAGGAAGAATAGTGAACGGTGTGTAAGGTCGTCCATCAGTTGACCGGTGGGAAGTGAACCTCCTGGGACCCCGGCACCCAGCGGTATCGAGTTTGGACCTGTCTCTTCCTTCTCCCGTCCCTCCGCCTGCCGCCTCCTCTCCTCCTTCCCGGTATCATACACCTGATGGCTTGATAATTAGGTAATGATGTTGTTTTCCGTTGAAATTAGGTTCCGAGAATTCTACGACCCAGTGCGTGAGGAGGAACCTTCACATCAGCTTTTTGCTGTCGTATCTTCCTCGTTCTCTCGCCTCATGTGTTGCTTTCACCTGTCCTGCAGGCGACCAGTGCCCGAGAAGGTATTGTTTGCCTGAAGTCATGCCTGAGTGAAGGTTGCTTGGGTAATACGAGAAGAGGCCGGCCGGGATCCAGAACCTGCCAGTGAGTGGGCGAGCCGGCCCCGGATCCCCACGGGCTACTTGTGGTCAGCTTGTGGCTTGTGCTTGTTTTGTCCAGTGTTACCACTGGTGGTGGTCATACGTGTGTGTCAGCGGAGGTTGATGTATCTGGTCGTCAGTATGTGTGTACATTGCCATGGATCTTGGTGAAACACTGAGTCAGGCTCGCAGTGTTAAGAGTCTATTTGGACTTATTTTATTGGTTGGATATTTCCGACTACTTCAGCGAGAGGAGCCGTCGGGTCTGGTGCCAAGCGTGTTATACAAGGATGTGGTGGCCATTTGGCTTAAGATGGAAGACATGGAATCCTTCGTTAAAGGAGTAGGATCTTCTACTTTTTGATGTTAATATCCAGGCTATTAGCTTGGTCGATGGCAGTATGGTTTTTAGAGTTGTTGATGTGAACTGTGGATGTTTGTAGCATTTCCTGCTGTGTCTGTGTTGATGATGTTGATGTAGACCTTGGGGATGGTTGTACCTGTGTTGACCACGGTGTACGTGTTGTAGGTTGTACTGGTACTTCAGTAGTGGTTATGGTGCTGTTACTGGCATTCATAGCTTTGGCCACCGTTCGTACTTGATGTTGTTGTACTGATGTTGATTCCTGTGTCCTTATGTTTGGGGAACGGGGCGGAGGTGTGAGAAGTCGTTAGAGTGGAGGTTATTAGAGTGGTACTAGTGGTAGTTTTAGTAGTAGTGATAGAAGGTGGTGTGATGGTAGTAATAACAGTAACAGTAAGTGGTCTAGTGGTCGTATGAGCATCATCATGAGCAGTAATCGGCCGTAATGATCATCCTCTGCTGGAGTAAAGAAAGACAGGTTTACCGTGTGGTGGTTGTTATGTCTGGGTAGTGTGTGTGGGCGGCGACGAGGCAGCCATGGTGGGGGTATATATAGCGGGGAATGTCCCCTTACCAGTACGGTATACGGGGCCTCAGACAGGCACGGCCTGAATGTGGACCTGCGAGGTAGTTTTTCCCTTGTGCTCTCACACGCACGGCGGTTGGTGTACCCGGTCGACCGGCCTCATGTAAAGTATTAAGCAATGTACTCCCACAAGCCTGTGCTACCTCCCCCGGAGAACCGGTTCTCGTTGAAAATCTTCAAATATATTCATTAGTTAATTTTTACTTTGTGTAGATAAGAAATGATAGAGAAAAGTCTTGAGTACGTAACGCCTGTGTTTAAGGAAATACACCGGGGGGAAATGTGTGGTGTAAGGAAAAGTTCCTGATCATGATTTAACTTGAAGTGGTTTTCCCCGGGGCGCCACAACCGTTGCAACTGGTGTCCAACCTGGCCCATTTTTTTTTGTATCGCCTTTAATAGAAGACGGGGTAACAGTGTTGCCGTCGTTGCTGGCCACTGTCTTTGTAATCAAAATGTCTATTGTTTCTCTCCATGTTGTTCGCCTTTGAATTCTAACTTTCGTTCTCGGGTGTAACCCAAGAGACATGAAGTTTTCTCCACTTGTACTCCTCCATACGTAGGTGTCCTAATGAGAACTGTGAATGTGTGAAGGAATATTTCTTAGTGTGGTAGTGTACACGCGCACCTCTGCCTCACTCTTTGAAGACTAAGATTGTCAGTGTTGCCAGTTATGTTGCTAATGCGGAAGTGCTTCATGACGGATCTGGGACGGGCGGACCCCATGGACGTAAGGCTAATACGATGGGATTTATCATATATTATAGAACATAATCTGCTCTGTTTCGCCATAGCCTGCTGTAGCGAGGTAGCGTTAGCAACAGAGCAGACGATGAACCCTAGCGTAAAATTCCTCGCTGGGCTCCTCCTCTTGTTCCAACTTTTGGAAAGTAACTATACAGGAGGTGAACATTTCCAGGGTCCTCGCTTTTACACCTCTTAGTCGTTGACATAATTTTCTCCCCATGTTCCATGGGATGATCTATTCGCCTTTGAACTGCCTCACCAGCAGTTCTTCGCAACATGATGCGATCCTTCGTACCCACACCATCAACCTCCTGGTAAAAATCAAAAGCTTCTCCTGCCTCACACGCTTTAGTTAGGCTTTACTGATTATTTGCCTCAGGAGAAGATGCTTCACAGTAGAGATGAGATGTGTTCAGTGTCATGGGTTGATGTGGCAGGTTGTCCCCGCACGTACATGTTTTATATCTCTCCAGCAGATACTGTGCTGTTAACGTGATAGATACACCAACACATTCTCTTTAGCTTCTTGTGTTACAGAGTGATTTCTGGAATGAATGAATGTTAGACAAGAAGAAGAAAAGAAATCAGAATGTTTGTGCTGATGTGTTTATTTAGAATGTGTTTTGCATATTACAGTGGAAATCACAGGGTTGCACCGTGGCACCATATCCAATGGAATTATCCTCGTCTGTCTTTGAAAGATTATCACTTATTTTTGTGGGCATATATCAGTAATCTCCAGGTCTTCCTCCTCCCTGATACTGGATCTACCGGAGATAGATACGTGAATAATGATCTTACGGTACGGTATGGAAGGAAAAGGAAAGCAATAATAAGTATTACATTAATGTCTTAATTTTAGTGCGTAGTGTTGTCAGCGTGGTTGTGTTGTACCTGAGTGTACCAAGTGGGTGGGAGCTTTACACTGGTGAGGTTCTATTTTATAACTTTGTTGTGTGTCAGTTGGCTGGTTGGCTTAATGTTACCGCTTGTAATGTGTTAATGAGGTAAGCCATTTTTCACTTAACATCCATCAAGTCTCATAGAATTTTCGTCCTTATTCTTACCTTACAAACCTAGTTCATCGTCAGATCCGTATTAACACTAAAGTCTCATTTAGCACCACTTTGCTTTAGGTGGCGTTGCAGACACTTCTCGTATTTGAAGTTAATATCTGAGTGCGCGAATAGATCATTTTTCCTTCCTAAATTAACGTACGATTCACAAGTGAGTTGTGGAGTTGAGAGCGTTGAACGGTGGAGTCATGGGTTGTGAGGTTAGGAACATTGCGCATGGTCATATGTTTGGAAGGGATGTTGGAGGGAAAGTGTCGTGTAAGGGAAGTACGGTAGCTATCCTGGGAGAGCTTTAGTAGCAGTACCGTCACATTTATATTAGTCTGGGATCTTGCAGGAAAAAACAGGTTGGCTGGTGGGTGTGCCAGTTGGCATGGTTGTGTGTGTGTGTGTGTGTGTGTGTGTGTGTGTGTGTGTGTGTGTGTGTAGCTCGCTGATGTACCGCGTCAAAGCCTGGATGAGGTAAGTGATGATGGCCGGTCATGTAGCACTTTAGTCCCTGCCGTCAACCAATAGCTACAGGATCTGATGTGATGATGGCCGGGTTGTGAGTACTGATGCATCATCCATGATGTGATGATGGCTGGGTTGTGAGTACTGATGCATCATCCTTGATGTGATGATGGCTGGGTTGTGAGTACTGATGCATCATCCATGATGTGATGATGGCCGGGTTGTGAGTACTGATGCATCATCCATGATGTGATGATGGCTGGGTTGTGAGTACTGATGCATCATCCATGATGTGATGATGGCCGGGTTGTGAGTACTGATGCATCATCCATGATGTGATGATGGCTGGGTTGTGAGTACTGATGCATCATCCATGATGTGATGATGGCCGGCTTGTGAGTACTGATGCATCATCCATGATGTGATGATGGCTGGGTTGTGAGTACTGATGCATTATCCTTGATGTGATGATGGCTGGGTTGTGAGTACTGATGCATCATCCATCAGGGCATAACATTGTGTGTACCGCCATCACCTGGCGGGCAGGTGTAGTTCACTGTGATGTACTACTTACTGATGCAGTTTGTACACGAGTGATTGGCTCATTATGTAGCTTGTTCAGCGATGGTGCGTTCCGTGTGGTTTTATGTTTAGATAATCATGTAACAGTAAACATTAGCAGATCTTTATTATTAGCAACGTGATTTTTCACAATATAAACGGGTCTCGTTCAGTTAGTGATATATTTACTTTATTTACGGAATTTATTGCTTTCCTTTGTCCGTTGCGTTAACGTCTGGCTTACTAGTGTATTGATGATGGTGTTGTTATGACTGGGGAGTTGGAGGTTACCACGTGGGGGGGGGGGGGGGGGGGCAGCACGGAAACCAAGTGGCAGCATTACCTGCCCTACCCTACCCTGCCCTGCCCTGCCCTGCCCTGCCCTGCCCTGCTGGCACTGGTGGGTGTGGTAGCCAAGTGTAGAGCATAACGTCAGGGCACCAGAATACCTGTTGGACACCAGAGTCTCACCGCCAGACACGGCCGACAGCTGGCGTCGCGTGTTCTCATTGATTTTCCCCTCCTGCAGTGGCGGAGACCAGCTGCGTGCAGGGCCTGATGCACTGGCGCCCTGTGTGGCGGCCGCTCGCTCCTTGTTACACCGGTGGCTCCTGGCCTCCCCACCAACACCACCTCTCATGAACGACATGGTGGACCTGGTGTAGTAAGCTGCTACACCAGCAAGCTGTGGGGCTACTGGTCAGGTATACCGTGCTCATCTCTGACACCCACCATGATCCCACCACCGTCTCTGCCCTGCCCATACCACCAAGTATCGCATGCAAACAAAATAAGATTTTTTGACATAAATGGATTTTATGAGCTTAAATCCTTTGTTGGTGGAATCAAGCAGATCCACTGATACACACGCTCACCCGCTTGCATACACATATTAAAAATCAAGTAATGCTCAGTTGTTTATATAAGATTTTTTTTTCCTCTGAAAAGTTTCCCTTTCCCTGTGTGAGAGTGGCACATCTGTTACCGCCTCACGCAGAAACGGGCAAAATCGGCTGCCTCGATGTGGGAAGTTGGAAACCGTCTTTAAGGCGTTACCCAACCTTTTCGTTGTATAAGTTCGCCTTTAGTGTGGAATACCAGACTACGAATACTAGGTTTGATCATTCTTGACTCGGATACGTGAGGTCAAGACAGATACTGTACACCCTTGTAAGATGAGCAGGAGTTGTGTGTTGTAGCGAGGCCGCAACTGGAAGTAGTCGGCAGAGGGGAGTAGGACCCAGACGAAATATGTGCCTGTCGCTCTGCGTGGAAACATCCCAGGTGATGAGGATGGACACAGCTCTCACGAGCAGCGAGGCTCACACAAACTCGGGAAGAATAGAAATGTGGGCAGGAGGGAAAGCTGCCTGTGCTGTACAAGTCACGTACGTACATCGTCGGTTTCAAGGCGACTGAACAGTATACCGGACCTCATCATGTGGCGTCTGCTGCTTGATAATGACAACTTAACTTGTTTGGATCATACTGAGTAATAGTTAAGTATGTGCAACAGCTACACGGCCTCTCTCGCAGTCCTTATGAGGCACGACGAAAATTCAGTTTAGATATAGAATGTACGTGCAGGTAATTTTGTCTGCTGGTGTATTTTGGTGGAAGAGTAGATTTCGGATCCTTCTGCCCTACGCCCCATTGTTGGTTCATTTTTCTTCTTTAGGTATTATTTTTTCCCCTCTCCAGAGCTGGCTGCTTGTATGCCTACATCACTAGCTAGACCACGCAATACTGGACAAGCTGCTGCGTCACACGAGTACTGTGTGGCCATTGGCAACTCGAGTGTGGGCCGCTTTGATAACTTTCCCTACACCTCGAAGCTTTGGAACTCTAACCTTTTGTGTCTTTCTCAATCCCCATAACGTGGCAGATTTTAAAAGAGTTTTTTCGCTTCTAAGATTCGTAAAAACTTTCCTACTATCCTCTTTTTTTTCTTTTCAGTAACCTCTTTATACTTAAGTACAGGCCCGGCCTTGATTTGGACTGTTTGTCTGTGACTGGAGCCTCAAAGTGAAAAGAAAACAAACTTTGGGCGGTAGAATAGGACTACCTTTAAGGGTCAGGTCAGAGGTCAGATAGTCATACCCAAGTTTAGTGGTGCTGGAGAGGTTAAAATCGTAACGTGAAGGATAGTGATATTGATGATGGTCACCTCCTCAGTAGCATGACGTAGGCACGGTGTAGGCTGGATGTGTGACGCCTGCTCACGAATTTTTTGAACCGATTCCACACGTTAGACTCAAGACTTCCTTTGTCATAAGTTATTCTGTGATTGGTACAGTGTACAGGATGTATAATTTGTAACTCCCTATTTTAAGATATTTATTATTGTCTTGTTTTTCTATCGATTGTATTTAAACAAATGAAGATTACTTAGTATATATTGAGGCTTTTATTCATGTACTCATCCCTCTTCCATATATACTCCGGCATTTTCAAGACATATTCCTGGACGAACAGGAATGTTTAGCCTCTCGTGAGTTCAGTTTGGACATTGTTAAAATTGTTAAGAGTATGGTAAATTCTTTCCTCATTGTTAAAATTGTTAAGAGTATGATAAATTCTTTCCTCCAGTCCTTCAAGTTTACATTTGTTTCGATCGATTTCTTATTGTAAAGATAATCGAATATGTGTCTAGTCCGTGAGGCTAGTCACAGGTACGTAGGTGTGTGTGTGTGTGTGTGTGTGTGTGTGTGTGTGTGTGTGTGTGTGTCTAGATATGATATCTTGTTATTGACACTGACTTACTCATGTATTTGATTTTTGCAGGTTCCGTAGCACTGGCCATCACAGCAGACCCCTGAGTGGTGAGTGCATGTGACAGTTGTTTTTTGTACATCTTGAAGTTGTGGCCATGATTTAGGTGTTAATGGAGAGAGAAGTTGAGACGTGGCCGCAGGTGAGGAAAGTTGTTGTTGTGGACGGCCCAAGGTGTTGTGTCATAACTCGGTCCATGTCATGAGTCACTCATAACCAGATCCATGTCATGAGTCGCTTATAACCGGGCTCCGTGTCATGAGTCATGCACGCAACTACAGACACTAACCAGGACCATGTCATGACCCTCAAGGGTCAGGTCAAAGATCACGCCGTCGTGCCTAAGGGTCGAGCTGTCGTGCATGAAGGCCGCACCATCATTGTTGGTGGGGGTTAAGTATGTGTCAGTAGCTCACCAAAATAGAAATATAAGTTGTAAGTCAGAAAGTGTCGTAACATGAGGTTTACATGTGATGTGGATTAACTGTTTGTTACCTAAGTGGGAAACTTCTGATACATATTTTTTCCATATATTTATAAACTAGCAAATGACATTAACCAGAGGAATGTACACCACATGGAGTCCCAGTAGGAACTTTTGTTCAGTGGTATGTTTATTGGATAACAATTTCCGAATGTGTTTACATGTGGTGTAGTGGCCGTGCTCGTGCGTATGTGGTCATGGTATACCAGCTGGAGGAGCAGAGAGGCAGCGTGCCACGCTCCCAGCAGCCTATCGTGCTCGTGCAAATGACTGCCCTTCACCCTAAACTCTCCCCATTTCCCTCTCTACCGTATGATACGCCCAGTGGAGGGTTTAACGTAATTAAATTGGTATTAAGTTTTTAGCGCGTCATATTGAAACATCCTGACTGTGAATGGGAGCATTAACACATCTATGTATACACTATGTTTTTATGGTCTCGCAATCCGTGGATGGTGTGCTTTTGACACGTTTTGCAAATGTATGATATCAGAGTAGACGACGTAATATATGTGGGTGATTTATTGCTGGTTTAGATCTACATCATCAAGTGGATCCATTGGTGGTGTGAGGTGGCCGTCATTGGCTTAGCTTTTCCCCTCGACTTACGTATTCATCCCCAGGTGGTGAGATGACGATGATAGAGTGGACGGAGGATTTACTTAATGCTAAATCATGTGTCATGATGATATATGTTGACGACACACACTTGTGAGTGAAAGGCTTTAATATTTTTCATAACGCGACGCTTACTCTCCACTTGCTCATATCTTGATTATTTTTGATTTAGGTATTAGAAACTTGGAAAGATATTTGCTAATGTATTGTATGTTATTTTATGTAATAATTGTTAACCGTCAAGACCAATGTGTGGGTGGTAAGGAATATACAGGAATACTTACAAGTTTGGGTTAACCCGTTGTACCATCAGTCCAAGCTCTTCGCTCTTCATCGTCTTTCGTACGTTGTTATTTTCCTTGTTATATCATGTCTACTTGTATTTTTCTTGGCTTCTATTCCCTCCCAGTTGGTCACTGTATGTCTGGTAGTGGTCCATAATTAAGAATAGTGGTTGACCTCATCCGTTGGGCAGCACCTGTAATGCTACCGTGTATGTATGTCCGACTTGCGACACCTTCTTGGCGTTACTAAGAGCTTTTCGTCAGAGAGGACGAGTGTCGCATTTGTTGATACTGAACGGTGTATGGTAGGGGTTTGATGGCCATATGTATCTGCCAGTCTGGCGAGGAGTGTCTCCATAATGCTGGTGGGCAGTGAGTCACTCAGCCAAGATTTCTTGGGAATCGTGTGTGTGTGTGTGTGTGTGTGTGTGTGTGTGTGTGTGTGTGTGTGTGTGTGTGTGTGTGTGTGTTTGAAGGGTTCCAGAGAATGTCATCATGCGGTAGCTGCTAATGATATAAAAAATTTACCCGATATTGCACTAGGAATGTTTCCGTATGGCAATAGAGGGAGATACAAATATAGTGGACGTGGATGGCCGGATATATATATATATATATATATATATATATATATATATATATATATATATATATATATATATATTATTTATTTATTTATTTATTTTGCTTTGTCGCTGTCTCCCGCGTTTGCGAGGTAGCGCAAGGAAACAGACGAAAGAAATGGCCCAACCCACCCCCATACACAATGTATATACATACACGTCCACACACGCAAATATACATACCTATACATCTCAGTGTACACATATATATATACACACACAGACACACACATATATACCCATGCACACACTTCACACTGTCTGCCTTTATTCATTCCCATCGCCACCTCGCCACACATGGAATACCATCCCCCTCCCCCCTCATGTGTGCGAGGTAGCACTAGGAAAAGACAACAAAGGCCCCATTCGTTCACACTTAGTCTCTAGCTGTCATGCAATAATGCCCGAAACCACAGCTCCCTTTCCACATCCAGGCCCCACACAACTTTCCATGGTTTACCCCAGACGCTTCATATATATATATATATATATATATATATATATATATATATATATATATATATATATATATATATATATATATATTTTTTTTTTTTTTTTTTTTTTTTTTTTTCGCTGTCTCCCGCGTTTGCGAGGTAGCGCAAGGAAACAGACGAAAGAAATGGCCCAACCCACCCCCATACACATGTATATACATACGTCCACACACGCAAATATACATAAATACACAGCTTTCCATGGTTTACCCCAGACGCTTCACATGCCTTGATTCAATCCACTGACAGCACGTCAACCCCGGTATACCACATCGCTCCAATTCACTCTATTCCTTGCCCTCCTTTCACCCTCCTGCATGCTCAGGCCCCGATCGCACAAAATCTTTTTCACTCCATCTTTCCACCTCCAATTTGGTCTCCCTCTTCTCCTCGTTCCCTTCACCTCCGACACATATATTCTCTTGGTCAATCTTTCCTCACTCATTCTCTCCATGTGCCCGAACCATTTCAAAACACCCTCTTCTGCTCTCTCAACCACGCTCTTTTTATTTCCACACATCTCTCTTACCCTTACGTTACTTACTCGATCAAACCACCTCACACCACACATTGTCCTCAAACATCTCATTTCCAGCTCATCCATCCTCCTGCGCACAACTCTATCCATAGCCCACGCCTCGCAACCATACAACATTGTTGGAACCACTATTCCTTCAAACATACCCATTTTTGCTTTCCGAGATAATGTTCTCGACTTCCACACATTCTTCAAGGCTCCCAGAATTTTCGCCCCCTCCCCCACCCTATGATCCACTTCCGCTTCCATGGTTCCATCCGCTGCCAGATCCACTCCCAGATATCTAAAACACTTCACTTCCTCCAGTTTTTCTCCATTCAAACTCACCTCCCAATTGACTTGACCCTCAACCCTACTGTACCTAATAACCTTGCACCTATTCACATTTACTCTTAACTTTCTTCTTTCACACACTTTACCAAACTCAGTCACCAGCTTCTGCAGTTTCTCACATGAATCAGCCACCAGCGCTGTATCATCAGCGAACAGCAACTGACTCACTTCCCAAGCTCTCTCATCCCCAACAGACTTCATACTTGCCCCTCTTTCCAAAACTCTTGCATTCACCTCCCTAACAACCCCATCCATAAACAAATTAAACAACCATGGAGACATCACACACCCCTGCCGCAAACCTACATTCACTGAGAACCAATCACTTTCCTCTCTTCCTACACGCACACATGCCTTACATCCTCGATAAAAACTTTTCACTGCTTCTAACAACTTGCCTCCCACACCATATATTCTTAATACCTTCCACAGAGCATCTCTATCAACTCTATCATATGCCTTCTCCAGATCCATAAATGCTACATACAAATATATATATATATATATATATATATATATATATATATATATATATATATATATATATATATATATATATATATAATTTTTGGCCTCTGAAAATGTCGAGACAGTACCATGTATATAGTTTGGCCTCGGTGAAGAAAATAAACATGTGGAAAGGCAGCGGATGAGCATATATTTTAGCGGAAATGGGTGTGGGAGGGGCAGGCAGGAGTCGAACGGGAAACTTAGGTGGGATATATGACCCTCGCTAGGGTGGAGGAGCTGTGACCCGGGCCGACTTGGCGGGTCAGCTGCTGGAGTGTGTGGACTAGTTGCCTGTTGAGAAAGTGGCTTACTCCACCAGATGGTGGAACAACCTGGCTACTGGAATGAGTGGACTGAGCGAATGGATACCTCTGCTCGTAGCTGGTGGAGTGTGTGAACAGGTTGGATACCTCCACGGGCAGAAGTTGGTAGAGGGAGTGGCTTCATCAGAGGGTTGGGTTGCAAGATGCCTGGGCGAGTGGTTGGTTGCAAGACTTATGTGGAGGGATGCACTGGTGGATATGTAGGCGAGTGGGTGAGTGAAAGAATGCGAGAATGTAGCAGTGGATCGATACTTGAACATAAAGCCAGACTGGGCCAACCTCACTTCCGGGCACGGCTGAAGAACCACCCGACCGCCACCGGTCGGTCGACCGGCCCTCGTCTGTCTGACGCCACCTTCCTCACGACTTACCGACGACCGCCCGCCACACGCCAGAACCAGTGTGGGGCAACACCCGTCACCCTTCCTCGTGCGCTTCGTCTCCTTCACTGTCTTCCACTTTCTCTGAGTGTATATATATATATATATATATATATATATATATATATATATATATATATATATATATATATATTTTTTTTTTTTTTTTTTTTTTTTCTTCTCTCGCCTTAAGATTCGTTTGAGAGTCGGAGCCGTAGATCTAAATTTGATTGTGTGCGATTAAATTCATCAGACTTCAAGATGAATCAAGTCCTTAGTGATGTCAGCATGTCTTATGATTGTTGACGTTTGTTACAAGTGGATAGTGGAAGTAATGTCACTCCTCACTAAGCTAAAAGAGAGACATTTCCATTTACTGGCAAATATCTCTAATCTTAGGATTATGTTGTGTGTCTATGGCATAAGCATTTTCTGTTCATTTTGTTAACATATGGTCCATCTTAGGGTGTGTGTGTGTGTGTGTGTGTGTGTGTGTGTGTGTGTGTGTGTGTGTGTTAATTTCACTGAAGCCGTGTGCACAACGTAATGATTAGTGACACTTCTTAATAACAAAATGTTTAAATTGGAAGTGAAATATACTTTTGTATGGCGTCATGTGTGACCCCCTCAAGTAGTGGTTGTTGTATTAGTTATCATATTGCTGGTTGGGGGAATTATACTGACTAGGCGTCAGCCAACATATTAACTACTTGTTGTGAGTTACAGTGTGATTGTGGTAGTGGTAGAGGGCAGAATGTTTATGTGCCAGTTGCTGTTGACGTGAGGGTGTGTGTTGGTGCTGGGGTAGTGAGTGGTAAGGACAGTGAGGGAAGGCTGGTGGCGGTGGTGTGGTGGGGAGGGACGCCGACGGCCGAGTTCATTGAGCGTATTAGTGCAGCAGGGGGAGAATTGTGGGTGTGTGTGTGGCTGGGACGACCCTCCGTGGTACATGCAGCAGCAGCAGCAGCACGCGGCGACGCTGTCGTTGGTCCCTCCCCCCCGTTATTATTGGTTGATACCGTGGGCCCACCCCAGCCGCCCGTCATGGTCCCCACAGTGCGGGGTGGGGCTCAGTGTCAAGGTCTTGCCTCCAGCACATACTACAGACCGCCTAGTGACGAGGGCACTACCGGACACCCCGCTATGAACTTAGGGAAAAGGTCCGTGTTTGGCCTTTATGTCAGGGTTGGTGGCCACGGCAGATACGGGAAAATGCTGAAGTAGAGGAGGTGGAAATATTTATTAAGATGTTCAGTTCAGAATAGAGATCGACACACGCACTCAAACACCACATTTACGCGGACGCTTAAACCCAGACAGTCTGTGTGTGTGTGTGTGTGTGTGTGTGTGGTGCAGGTGAGACACGAGACGCTCCCCCCATATACAATGACGACCAGTTTCCCCAGTATGCTAAGTAGAGTAGCACCGTAAGCCTAGTGGACCTCCTGCTGCTGTCGGTATAGTTTGTTCTGCTCTGGTGTAACATGTTGTCCCTCCCCCAGCATCACCTGCTCTCTTGCTCATGTCACCAACCCTCTGTCTGACATCTGTGGTGTCGGTATACAGTCTGTCTTTCCTGCCATCAGGTTCTCCCGTACGTGTGGTCACTCATCATTTTCCAGTGACTCTTCTTTGTACCTTCTCATCTTTCACCGATTTTACCCCAGACGAGTTATAAAGTAAGGAAATGATAATATGGTTCTTGACGTCATTTTAACTTGGTATTTTCTTTCATACCAAATTACGGAGGTAGCTTGTTGCGGCGGTATCTGCTGGTTTACTGTATTAGTGTACTGTATCTTCGCACATGTAAATATATGCCGCACACATATCTCATTACTATTCTGTACCGTCATACTTTGTTCTCTCCTGCAGATCTTCGTATTCCATGCTTGTACTTATATTGCAACCGTTCAAGTTTTACACCACTGTCAAATATATAGTTGCTCTTATGTTTTTTTTCTACAGTTCCTCCTCTCCACTCATACATATTCTTGGTTATCAATGTCCTTTGATTTCCTTCATATTGATATCTCAGTCATTATGTATCATACTTTCTTAACCTACTTACTCACTCATATACGTTATTGGTACGCCTTCCGCTTCTCTGGTGCCCCGTTCATTCGTTACCAAACATATTTACATTTTTACACAGTCCGTTCGTGCTCTTATTCTCTTTTCACCCACGTTGTTCGTGAGGCAGCTAGTTTACCCCGTTCACCCAGTACCTTGGTCCGTATAGCACTTGGTGTGGGATGCCTGGCTATACATTTCTTCAGGAGTAGTCTTATTATCCTTCCTAACCCCCCACCCTTGTCCGCGTGTTGCACCATCCTCCCGTGTTCACACCACATTGATGTAGTGTTTCGGACGCCCTGGAGGAGTATCCTTGAGCCTTTTTGTTTACCAGGACAAATAAACATGGCTAAAAACTGTAGGAGTGAACCCGGATGACTTACGGTTTCCTCTTTGGGTGGGGTGCTTGACGTTATCCGGGGGTGACTTCGCTTTTTGAACTTGTGCGGGAAGGTGTCTCCTACATTTGTTGTGTGACAGCTTTACGTAATGCTTAATAACCTTTATTTCATGTTTACCCCCGGATTTGCTCGGTAGGTAGCCTTGTAGGGGTGGCTTGAGCCCGGTAACCAGCGTACTCATGGCAACCTGTTCTGCCGTATGTTGTGTATAACGTTCCCCTGCAGGTGGCTCGGCTCACTGTCCACAAGCTGGCCTATCAAGTCTCCTGCACTGGTTGACAGGTTGAAAAACTATAGGGACAGATACAGTGTGTGCTCTTCCATTACGTCAGAATTATCCAACATAGTCACACACACACACACACACACACACACACACACACACACACACACACAGACTGATAGATTGATAGATTGATATAATGTGAATGATCGTTGCACTGTTTGTAATTCGACAACTTCACTTGCCTTATGGAATGTTGTTATTACACAGTAATGTAATCTGGGAAGTATAGAGTTTTGAAGAGTGTGATGATAGGTTTTATCTCCATTATCTTAAGGTTCACAGAGTCATTTCTCATGTTTATCTCAAGGTTCACACAGTCATTTCTCTCATGTTTTTAGGATGAGGAAATGGTTGGTCAGTTGTGCATGCTGACGGTAATGTTAGCAGACTAACTAATCTGTGTCAGTTTTCTTCCCTGTTGCTGCTGCTGCTGCTGATGATGATGATGATGATGATGATATTGTAAGGGTTAGAGGACCTTTAGAAGCATCGTAAGGTTTTACTAAGTTAGAGTATGTTTATGTACAGTATTATGTTATTGTATTGCTTTATATCCCTCCTAATGAAGCATATCAAAATCTCGGGTAAATACATTAATGTCAGGGTTCCTCAAGGTCTTGATCGATGTCCAGTTGTGGTCCGCCTTCTACACATAACGTGCAACTCTGATTATCATTTACTCACTCGACCAACATTTGGTGTGTGTTTATATCTTAAGATATTACTGTGAGACACAGCAGAGGTACAAGTGCAGTTGTGATATTTATGAAGATGTAGCTTTATCTTGCCCGTATATATGTATCTTTTTCTGACTCCTTTAAAACCGTTGTCTTATTAGTAGAAGTTTGTGTCTACTGCAGCAGTGGAAGGTGAACCTTTCTCTTATAACAGAGTGGAGTCTGGGGGATGTTGCCTCTGGTCTTGTGTATGGGAGTCTGCTAGATGCTCCTCCCCTGCCGCCGGGGATCACCTACAGCGAGTAAGTTGATGCATGTGTGGCCGGAGCAAGCAGGTGTATTGCGTGTACCCCTGCTGCAGCATCCAGCCTGGCTACTCCTGCTGGAGCGTCCAGCCTGGCTACTCTAGCAGGAAGGTCTCTGACCGGCCTGCAGCACTTCCGCCAGCACATTTCGTGTAGCAGGTGGAAGGTGGGAATGTGAGATTTGCTGGAAGTATAAGAAAAGCAGGAGACTTGTCTGCGGGAGAGTGTTAACCTGTTTACCAACAGGGGAGTTACTTGGTTTGTTGGAAGACGGACGCCCTGTGTACCTCAGGACGGTACATGGGCACTGTCGGCTTTGCAGGGGGTTGCAGCCTCTATAGTTACCATACTAGGTGTGTTACCTCCTGTATACTTACGGAGGGAGAGACGTACCCACGCGTACACAGAGGTCTTCTCACCCAGGAGACCGGGAGGCGAGCGGCGAGGAACGGGCCGGTCTGAGACCCGGTGTGTACGCTTGTGAACAATGGGCCTTGAGAACGCGGACGAGGGTACGCTTGTGGATAATATTCAGGGAGGAAGATCGACATGTTCGACACTGCGCCTGAACATACATGACCTTTAGAACCCACGACGTGAACATCTTCACTCACACAATAACTTCACGAACGTGGCTCGCTGGTGGTGGTGGTGGTGGGGGATTGTGTGTGATGCGTAGCGCTACCCTTAAGTCCCTCCTCCAGGCCTGACACCACCCCCGCACACCGTGCTTCCTGCTGGCAGAGAGAGAGAGAGAGAGAGAGAGAGAGAGAGAGAGAGAGAGAGAGAGAGAGAGAGAGAGAGAGAGAGAGAGAGAGATTGTGCACAGTGTATAGTTATAGGAATGAGCCATCACTAGAAAAATGGACGATCTTATTGCTTCCCAGGTTGATAAGATAAAGGGGGTGTTGCCAGACTAGCCATAGTGGTGGGTGATTATGACAACGATATGTTTGTGGAGAGGAGTGTGTTCTTTATTGTATGTGTGTCATGTATGTTTGTAGGTGTGAGGGAATACTTGTTTACAAGTATCTTCGACGAAACTCATGAGGCCGGCTGGCGTTAGAGAGAGAGAGAGAGAGAGAGAGAGAGAGAGAGAGAGAGAGAGAGAGAGAGAGAGAGAGAGAGAGAGAGATGTGTCTTCCTGTTTTTGTGTATGTTTTATTTATATCCGCGTCAGAGTGTGGGAGTGCATGGGAAAAGTTGGGTGTAGCGAGTGTGTGTGTGTGTGTGTGTGTGTGTGTGTGTGTGTGTGTGTGTGTGTGTGTGTTTAAGGCTTGTGGTGGGTGGCGGCCACGTGCGTGTTGTACGATCAATAGAACTGTATGAGCGGTGTGCACGTGTGGGGTTGCCAGGCCGCCCTCTGCATAACCCTCTTGTGGGCCAGACATGTCGGGGGGGAGGCTCACTGTCTCTCCCGCCCACGTCTGCCGCATATCCCCCCACCACCACCATGCGTGGCTGTGATCCACCTTAACCTTATCATTCCATCACAACCCTTCAGTCTCTTGTGGATGCTCGCCTGACACACTCACTTGTTTCTTATATGTCAAGTATATGTCTTCCTTCCTGCAGTTTCACAAGTGTAACCCTCACCCCTCACCCTGCAAGTGTACCCCCGAGCGCTCCACAGTTGACTGGTTGTAACTACATCCCCAAGCGGGCCGTCCACAAGTGACGTGTACCTCGCACCCCTCACCCTGCACGTGTACCCCCAACCGATCCGCTACTGACAAGTGTGCCTGACGCCCCCACCCTCATCCTGCAACTGTACTTCCCGAACGGTCCACTACTCACAGGTGTACCTGACACCCCTCACCCTGCAGCTGTACCTTCCAGCCTCTCCCGTGGTCATGCAGTAATACCGGAGACTGCAACTGCGACACTGCCTGGAAGGCAAATACAGGCGATGCTTTGTGAATCGTGTTCCTCCCGTGGCCGGGAGAGGGCCTCGTCAGGCGTGGCAGCGTCAGTGGTAGTTGATGCAGTATTAGTGGGTGTGTTAGTCGTGAAGATGGACGACAAGTGAGCCTGTGGAGGGTCTGTAGTAGTGGCCATCATTACCTTGTTGTGATAGTAGCGGGTGTACAAGTGATTCCGGTTGTGGAAGTGTTTAGCCTTGCTGCTGGATTCAGAAGATGACATGATTGGTAGTAAATTGGATAATGTATTGATAACTGATAACGTGCATGATATAATTACCGTACTTTTTTTGTAATTGGGAAGGTAGTTTATTGCAGTGTAAAGCCAGTGATTTTTTTTTTGTCAGCATCGCTGTTATATCTTCTTCCTTTTATCTTCATTTTTTTTTTTTTTTGTCATTAAATCTTTGTCTGTAGTGAAGAAATTTTCTCTCGTGGCTTCTTGGGCTTGCCTGTTTATCCTTCTAGTGAGACCTACCTCAGAGCGAAGGCAGTAGTTTTTTTGATTTTTTTTCTTTTTTTGCATCAGGTTTGGTAAGCATAACAGGTGAATATACGAAAGTCCAAGTGTATAACATCAGAGGGTATTTTGCAGTTCCATTTGCCATATACATGAAGGAAGAATTCAGGCACATTTATTGAACATGATCTTGTATTCCGAACATAGAGAAATGTTCTAACTCGCTTTTGGAAATTGGTATAACGTTGGTTAGTTTCCTGTCATTTTGCACTTTCTCTTCCTGTAATGATTTGTCGACTATTTTGGTGATGGGACAATCCTAGCTTATTCCTGTATTGTGTGGGAGATGCTACGTGGACCAGTGGATTGGTTCAGATGTACTTTGTCGAAATATTTAAGTATTTCGTGACATTCATGTCAGTGTTCTCTAACGTATTTTTTATTATTAGTGTCCAGAAATACTTTTTATGTATATGATACTATTAACGAATTTGCTATGGTAAACAGTCAGTCGAATATTTGTTTATAGGTGAAGTGTTAATTGTTATTTTCCTATTATCACTTGATCATGAGCCAATAGTATCCTAAAATAGATTTCTTGCTTCCAGCGTCTGTGAAGAACTCTTTAGGACTCTTTTTCACGTCGAGAAATTGAAATCTTTAAAGTTTTTCTTATTGGATCTGATTGTCTTATTACTGTGTCTCCTTGTAAACCTATGTACATTTTACGGTCCTTATTTTCACCACTTGACATACTTACACCGGAAACCTTTCTTTAAAGAGCAGTT
This sequence comes from Panulirus ornatus, assembly GCF_036320965.1. Lineage (NCBI taxonomy): Eukaryota > Metazoa > Arthropoda > Malacostraca > Decapoda > Palinuridae > Panulirus > Panulirus ornatus. Next base: position 31,883,117 of record NC_092225.1, read on the forward strand.
TAGTTCATTAAGTTCTGTATTCCTCCTACCTCTCTCTTCCCATTCACAGTCCTTGATCACCTTTCTAGGACGCAGATGTACATAATCGCGATGAATTGGCATCAAATGGTCTGTCAGAAAAGCCTGATGTCATAGCAATAACAGAGACTTGGAGAGATTCCTCAGTAATCATAATATAGAAAACCCCTGGCAGAATTAGCCAGCCATTCCGGTGTATCATGTGCTCTTGAGAGAATCTTCACAAATCAGATGGTGGTGGTGTACGCACACAACAGAGTACGGCAGTGACGGTTACAAAATTAGGTTTCGATACATGCGACTCACACCGTTTTGCATGTGGTCTGAGGTTGTGGAAGTGTTAACCTGAGGTTGTGGGAGTGTTGATCTGAGGTTGTGGAAGTGTTAGCCTGATGTTGTGGAAGTGTTGAGCTGAGGTTGTGAAGCTGACTGAGCTCATGGTCCAGGAGAAGCTAGCTCCAGTCCTGGAAGATGATGCCTCTCAGTCGCTTGATCAAAATGATAAAACAGAGACACTTGACAAGACTGAGAATATTGATGTGCTGCACTCAGACTTTGTGAAAGCCTCTACTGAATGTGACTCGATGTCGTTGTTAATGAAATGACGACAGTGGCAGTAAGTGGAAAACTGAAAGATGGATATAGAACTTTGTGAGCAACAGAACATAGCATGTTGTAATACATGTTATGTGCAATGTCTCGTAGGGATAAAAGTTAATTTCTATAAGGTATTGTACATAGGTCTCTACTGTTTCTATAAGGTACTGTACATAGGTCTCTACTGTTTCTATAAGGTATTGTACATAGGTCTCTACTGTTTCTATGAGGTATTGTTCATAGGTTTCTACTGTTTCTATAAGGTATTGTACATAGGTCTCTACTGTTTCTATAAGGTATTGTACATAGGTCTCTACTGTTTCTATAAGGTACTGTACATAGGTCTCTACTGTTTCTATAAGGTATTGTACATAAGTCTCTACTGTTTCTATAAGGTATTGTACATAGGTCTCTACTGTTTCTATAAGGTATTGTACATAGGTCTCTACTGTTTCTATAAGGTATTGTACATAAGTCTCTACTGTTTCTATAAGGTATTGTACATAGGTCTCTACTGTTTCTTATTTTTGTATCTGACATTAAAGCAGACGCACTCCTCAGCTTCAAGGTATCGTTTGCTGATAATTATCTGGTGTTGACGTCGGGGATCTTTTACCCCCACAGCTCGGACTGAGTCCAGGCTGCTGAGTACCAGTTGGTCGTGGGTCGACCTTGCTGTTGGAGACCGCGGCCCGCAGGCCTCTTAACCAGCTCAGCCTAGCTGGTCATGGCCTTCTTGAATTTTTTCACTGTTACTCCAGATAGTTTCTCACGGCTGCAGGCAATGTTTTGAAATGTCTTGGGCTCCGGATGTCGAGGTGTGTGATGAATTTAAAAGTTTCGCCGGTAGAAGAGTCTGAAAAATTACAAGCAGACATAACCAAGTCTTCTGGGAGGCCACTGACAATGACGGAGTTGTAATTGATGAATGTCTGAGGTGTTCCTGTAATGGGGGATTTGAAGCTATACAGAAACTTGCGAAAGACTCCGAGTGATAATGTCAGACATCCTTACCCTCGGCTACATGTGCCTGCCTCCTCCTGGGAGATGGAAGGCTGGATTCTCTTGACCTTCAAGACAGGGGAGGAAAAGCCAGTGATATGGCTCCTCAGGGCAATAACTCACTGGGGTAGACGGCTGTTGTATGCAGACATTACTTGTAAGGACGAGTTAGAAACCGTTCCGAGATCTATGACAACCCGCACTGACACTGTCAGGGATGCCAGCTGATGTACGGGGAACGACGGCATACACAAGTGTCTGGGGCGTAGACCGTAAGTCATCCCATGGTTTAGAAAGTCCTGGAACGAATGGTTCCAGTCTTACACGTAGAGGTGGTTCCTTATTGGCACGGTAGACATGACGATTCTCAAGACTTATCACACTGAAACAAAACCTGCAGTAAATCAAATTCATGAACACACTCTCAAACGTCTGGAGCCCAAGGCTGTGTAGCACATTCCCTGTACCCAGTATATACACTTGGGGATACACAGTAGACACGGATAAGGAGGCCTCGGTCAACTATTTACCAAAGGGTATAAGACCTCGCAAATCGACTTAGATGTGCGCACGGCACGATTAGAGTGCTGTTGTTAATGAGAGAGAATTTATATGACTTTACGGCCTTGTAAGTGATTACGTTTGTTCATGTGGTGGTTAAGTGATTTCGATTGCAGACCTATGATTACTGTAGTGGTGTAAGTGGTTGTATCAGTGTTAGTGTGGTCTGTAGTACCCACTACACACAAGAGCCTAGGAGACACAGGTAGGTGTGGGCAGCCTTCTCCACATGAATGTTACATAAAGCCCAGTATTTTTAACCCAACGGCTCGGTTTTCCTCGTTTAAAGGGGAAGTTCTGGCGATGGGTTCCGCGGGTTGCCTATACTACACACAAACAAGGCTTATGTGGTGGATTTTTTCATCATCGGTTTTCTCTCACAGTAACAACAGTATGTGGTTAATTGTGCTGCTGTATTTATCTTCCTTGATTATTTACTCGTTCTTGTCTTTTTTTTCTACTCAAGGATATTTATATTCAAGGATAGATACTAACAATTTTGAGGGTAGCGGACGGGAACTATTGGGAGTGACAGAAGTAGTTTTCTTAAGGCGCAAACGGAAAAGTTATACATCAGTTTCCATGAGAGAATCTTAGAAGACATCGTCCCCCAACGTTCACTCAAAAATGATTGCTTGTTGGCACGACAGGCGGGGAAAGCTTTGTAAAATGTTGCCTCTTAAGATCAGAAGGCGCACTGAGCACAGAGAAAACATGAGCATCCTGGGCCCAGACAATTCAGCCCACCGCCTCCAGCCATCAGAACCACCATGGGATGTATAGTGAAGGAATGCCCTGGGTAAGTGTTTACAGATTATATCAGACCATCCAGGCTGTGAGGGTTACGTAGGCCTACTGGTAGCTGCTTCCAACAGCTTGGTCGACCAGCGACACAATTCGTATCTCAGGCTTAGCCAAATCTGTAGGGGGGTAGTATACGCCAGGGGCGGGGCCTCTGTTGTCCACAAACACTGTGCTTATACATTGGACTTTTTTCTTTTTTGCTCATTATTAACGATTCAACACTTGGCGTATGTATTGATGTTGAGATCTGTGGTGACAGGGACCATCTTAACGTTCAGCGTACATTCGCACATCATGGAGAGGTCATGTATATGATAGTGGGTCACATTAGTCTTAACATGTACTTGGGTTGTAAACTGGTCAAGCAATAGTCTGATTTTTTTTTTCGGGATGATGTTCATCATGTGTTGTGGTGCGAGGCCACTTGTAAAGAGCCAGAACCGAATTCCTTTGATTAACTCAGAGGCTCAAACGTGAGTCCGATTTATTCACATAGGTGGGTGTTAAGGCCAGGCCAGTGTCCTCTCTAGAAAATAATTTGGGGTTGTGGGTAGGGGGATTTAGAAGGTAGATAACATAATACTCATATTCTTGTATACACCTCAAATCAGAGCCCACATCGGAGGAGGCTTTCCACTCTCGTAATCCGTCAAGAACTGACTCACACAGATCCACTGCAGAAAAAGGCGAAGTACCTGAAAAGAATTAAGGACCAATATAAGTTATAACTTTGCTGGAACATTAAGGAGAGTCCTGATTTCTTATTGTACGAAGGAAAGGCAAACGTGGCGGCAGGGCTGCCAATCACTGTGAGAGCATTACGAGGCTGTGAGAACGAGGAAGATATTGATGTAGTGTACATAATAATCTTTGCCATAGTTAGTGTTCCATATTTAATATCCTGGGATTTCTGATACATTCATTTGAATGCCTTACGTTTCAAGGCAAGAGGGGCATATTCTTTTGACCATATCGATGCGTCCCGATCTTGTGTACATATCACATTACTGTGCACAGTGATAGAAACCAAACCTGACCACAGATGCCCTGTACCAACTTTTTGCTTATGATTGAACTTGAGAGGTTAAGGTCACGCGGCCTTGGATTGAGACGAAATTGGTGTGACAGACACGACATTTTTCATGAACATGGCTCAATGCACAAGTTCATGTGTACTTAAATGTCACAAAATGTTTGTCTACATAGTGAATATTAACCAGATATTTACTACATATACTACATACATAGTTGTTTATTGTTTATTCTTGGACTTGAGGGTTACAGTACAAATTGGATATACATAATGATCCCAAATATTCGTGTACACAACATGTAAATACTGGGTCACTGGTTGATGACCAGGGCCATCACACTATGTATATTGATGATAACTTCTGTAGGTTATGGTAGAAGATCAAGAGTACTAATACATACTCCTTATGCACACAGTATCTGAAGTCTTGTACCTACACTTATTAACATGTCCAGTGTCAAAGCTCTAGAGCTCAAGGTCATGTGTGCCGAAATTTTTGTCAGATTGATGTATATGACGCATGTATACCTAGAGATTAAGTGAGTACATATATTTAAAGAGGATGCTTACCAGAGCTGTAACACAAAATGATAAATTGCTACATCTACGCAAGCTTTGGTGGTTGGATGTATAGGAGGACTCAAAGTCACACAAGGTCTTGTGCACTGTATCGTACTAAATCCATGTGTCAATAATACGTTCAGACAAGGATAATGGATGAGCACCAAACTTATACTACAGATGCTTCATAATTAACCTGTCACTGAAGTTTTAGAGGCCAAGGTCAGGTGTAGGGTCATACGGTGACATGCACTATGGGTTTACCAAACCACATGCGGGGCCACACCTCTCTTTTTCTTATTTCTTTTTGTACCACATTGAAAATATGAGCGAATTTACCACATAACTTTATATACAGCTAATGAGTTCGTTTTAACAAAAAAAAATTTCGATCTATACATAGTTTGACAATTTTATTCTCAATTTATATAGTTATATTGTGTCGGGTTATCTGGCTGTTGTGGGCACATACACACACTTGAGGTATGTGTGGTCTGGACTTGACTCATCTGACCCAGCGAGATCCTTTGTCGTGCATCGCATGACGTCTCACCTGAGCGGCCGTCCTGCTCTTCACCAATAAGTGTCTCAATAATTCGATTTATTTGCTGCCTGTGTTTTGCTACGACGCATGACGGCGGGGCATGGGGGGGGGGGGGGGGGTGCTGATACGACGACGGGTCGGTCGATGGTGTTGGCGGCGGCAGGATAGTTGGGAGAGTGTTGGCGGCGGCAGTGATGGTGGCAGTAGTGATGATGTTGGTGCTGGTGATGGTGCAATTGATGTTGGTGGTGTGGGTGGCAGTTGTGGTGGTAATGAAGGGAGATAGTGGTGGCAGGGGAGGGGGCTTGCTTTGATGGGGGGATATAATGTGAAGTATTCTGTAGGTTGACGAGCCCTGATGAGGGGAGCGGTTACAGGGTGCAGGCGCAGCCCTGACCTACAGGGACGACTCCAGGTGTTGAGTGAAAGCATTATCATGTTAAGGTTCTGATTAGATAAGAAAGTTTTGTCGATGACTGCCTGGGCAGTACGTGGTGGTCCCTGATATGGACGTGATATAAGGTAGCGAGGGGGAGTCGGCATGGCGAAAGCAAGCAAAAGGTTTGGTGTGGTCTGGGGTAGCAGGAGGGACTAGGAAGTGATGGAGACTAACGAGAGGAGGTATGGAGTACTGGGGGCCGGGGAGGATGACTGGAAAGTGAAGGACACCTAACGATAGGCGTGGACGGAGGCATGCAAACTAGAGGGAGAGTAGATAGATAGAAGCTAGCTAGGTGGAGTGTGGAGCCTTGAGTATTAGCAGGAGGGAGTATGAAATGTAAGGGCGTATGGAGTAGCATGAAGGAGTGTAAAGGGATGTGGTTAGAAATAATGGGTAACAGAAGGCAATGTGGAGAGTGCAAACCAACACATGGGAATATATCTATGGTCAAATTTGGGAAGCTTGAGGAAGGAATGGTTCAGGTGAAGTCCGTGCTAGCTGGATGAATTAGTGTGATCGGGACTAGTGAGTGGGAGTTTTGGGTGATAAAGGCTGGCTGGATACTCTGTGGAGTGATAGCGGCTCACAGGAGAGATTTTGGAATGATGGGAACAAGCTGGAGGGAGTGTGGAGAACTGGAGGTAGCAAGAGGGGTTATATAATGATTATGGCCAGTGGACGGTGGAGTAGTGGTAGGGCTAACATGAGGGAACATGGAGTGAGACAAAAAGGGGACAGGGGTGTGGTAGGAGGTGTTGGTGATTGTCTGTACAACGATGCAAGGTTCACAGCCACACTAACGAGCAGTGTCTGAGCCTTTAGTGTCTCTCATCAGCTCAGATAGAGTACTGAGTTGATGTTAGTGGGAAAGAACCTTCTTACATCATCTATCTCCGTTCGTGTACATTGACGTCAGCACACATGAGTATTCTTGTCCAGAGGGAACAAGGTGCTCTAGGATTATTAAGGGAAATCTTGTTAAGGGATCACTTTCATTTAACGAAGAACTGGGAAGTAATAGACGTATAGTGGAGAGCCAATTTAACCTACCGAACCAATCCATCAACATAGAATGAGCCAGAGCTTGGTCACAGCCTTAGAAATCACGGGGTAAGGTATAACCCCCGAAATACTGTGTCAGGTGAGACAGTGGTGGTGGTGGAGAAGGAAAGTAGTGGAGTTGGGACTTGAGGTGAGGGGAGAGCTGGCATGAGTGAAGTCCTGACTGGGCTGGCCAGCACACACTGCCGCCTTGTCTGGCGTCTCACACCAGTCAGTGACTACTCCGTGGGCATAATATCCCTGATAACAGATACTGTCATGTACTTTTATGTTAGTAAATTGATGTTCTCATATAAATCATCTTGAGTTTTCTATTTATCTCCAGATCAGCGTGAAATTAGCTTTATCAATGAAGTTTCTTGTGAAAATGATGCATCATGAATGAGTGTAAATTAATGGGTCATCTGTGGTTGTGTGTCCTTGAGAACTGCAAGAAGAGATGCAGGGGTCAGCTTCTGGTGCTTCATGGCGATGGATGGCTGTGGTAGTAAAGGGAATGTTATCGAGTTTTGTCGAGTTTGGTGATGATTGTAGAGACAAAGAAATGACTTGTTCCCTTAGATGCCAAACTATGACTGATGCTAATTAAGTGAAAATGAAAATTGAAGAAACTTTTACCACAGGATATAGTATTTACGGAATACAGTATGCTCTCTCTCTTTGATTGGACTAATCGTATTATAGAACAGTGTCACGTTGATTTATTAGTTCTGGGTTGTGTAAAGTAGACTTAATGTACAACATTATTAGTAATGTTATGTGTGTGACCTGTTTGACAAACTGTGTAGGTTATGGTAACCTCTAATTCCCCTTTTCCCTATAGGGTGACCATGTTCCCGATGAATTTGCTGCTCATGTAAGGAAACATTTTTTTTTTTGCTATTCATGTAATTTCCAGTACTCTCTGAAGAATCGAAAGTGCTCTGAGCTGTAGGTTTCAATGTACTTATAGTGACCTGAAAATCACTTGTCATGTTTGCTCTTTAATGCTTTTGTATACACTTATTATGTTTGCTCCATGCCAAATAAATTACCTGATAAAATTGGGTTGATGTTTCTCAAAATTGTTGTTCTAAATGTTTTTTGGCTATCTTAGATTAAAAGGATATGTTGGTAATTAATGAAACCCAGATATATTGTGTAATGCTTACTCTTAATCAGAGCTTGCCAGTTTTGGCTTTGATGTATGTAGTACATCTTACAGTAGTAATTTATATGGGATCAGAAATACTGTGCAATGAATTTTGCATATTTTATCCACATACATGGTAATATTCATACTTGTATAATTCTCTTATAAACTGTTCTTGTTCTTTACTCTTGCTTGATGGGTCCTAAAGCTGTTCTTTATCTAGGCTTACCAAGTTTGAAACTGTATTTTTGTTTTGAATTGACAGGGTCTGAAACCGGAAGATGACGACAGATATCAGTGTGGGGGTCCGGTGGGACCCCCTCAGGCAAGAAGAGGTGATTGAAGACTTTGATTACGATGGTGGGAATTCCTCTTCCAGATTGTTCGAGCGATCCAGAATCAAGGCTTTGGCTGGTGAGTAGTTAAACTATTTTTGTGAAGTAATTTGTGCACAGGAATATTGTGTTGAGAGCAGCCCCATTGAAAGTGGATTCACTCTAGAGCTTATGGCTTCTTTTTTGTAATTCTATTACCTAGTGCAAAATTGCATATGCAAAGTACAGTATACTCCCTGTTAACTGGCACCTTGGAACCTTTATAGTGCCAGTTAAATGAATTTTCCTTATATAAAAGAGTGAAAATTGATTATTGGAAAAGAGAGAAAATTATAGATATACTGTAGTTAAAACTGAACAGGGAAACTAGAACTGAATAGGAAAGCTATTTGTTGTCTGGCCCTAAAATGTAAAGGGCCTCCTTTTTTTTAACAAAGATGTATTCCTGGAAAGTGTCTGTATATACAATTACTTTTAGGGGAAGCTAGCTATACCTTATGCATAACATGACAGGAATACATTTTTGGGAAATATTTGCAGACAGTGGTCCATCATGCCTTGCATGGTTGAATGAACGAAATGTGAATGCCACGATTTGCTCTTTTAGTTTATTTAAAAAGTTCAATATTCTAATCTGTTTATGACAGGAGGTACCTGTTTATTAACCTCTGAATATTATGACCTGTAAAAGCATGTGGTGTACATTGACATTAATTAAAGTAAGAATAGTGTTATGAAAATTTTGTGCTTTGGTTGTACAAGAATTTTAGAGGTTCTGTTTAATCCTTTACAGCAGAAAATCTGGCATTATGCATCATGCATGTGTTTGACTCAAATATACAGTAAGGCATGATGGACTTCCTGTGCTCTCTTCTACTCTTTTAAGTTGATGTAAAACTGGATTTATTATGCAGTGTCATAGTGGTTGAAGTCTTATCAATATTGATAAAGAAATCTATTTGTATATGAGAATAATCTTTGATTTATATAAGCAACACACTGAACAGCATTGTGGGTATAATGAGTGAAAACAAATTATCTGTCGAATTATCTGTGTATGTATTGCCATACTTTCCAGCGGTTTCTAATGATTCACATATTAATATATTTGCGGTGCATCGGTGAGATGCATTGAGGCATTTTAACATAACACCATTGCAGTCCAAAGTTGCATAAAAAGAAACACTAAACATTTGGGACCCAAGGCTCATTAACACTGCTTGCTATCATCAGAAACGCCATGGAATGCACAGTAGTGAAGTTTATGAGTGCCCTGGACAGGGACCTACAAAGTTTAGCAGATCAACCAGGCCATGAGTGTCTATATAGGTTTGCAGGCTGCTGCTTTCAAGACCTTGGTTGACTAATGACCCAACCCAGTGGCTTGGGCACAGCCCAGGCTATGAGGGTAAAAGATGCCCAAGGGAATGAGTCAGAATTTAAAACAGAATATCATGCTGTTTTGGAAACAATAGTAAAAGAAAGGTATGTAAAAGGAGTGAAAATATAATGGGCAAATCTTGGAAAATGCTTATAACAAACATTGAAATTTGTGAGAGATGGAGGGAAAATGTTCAAGAACTGATGGAAGTACTGTTGAAAGGCACTTGCATGTTGGTATAGTAGGAATAGAGGGAAGGAGATGGGTAAATAGGAGGGGAAGATATTATGATGGAGGAAATAAGAAGGGTGATAAAACTCTTCAAGAATGGAAAATATGGTCGGTGTAAATGAAGTGGTGAATGAAATGAATAGTGGAGGTGAGATTACATTGAGTGGAATTAGAAAATGTTTAAGGAATATGGAAAATTTATCAGATGCTGATGATTGGATGGAGACATTAATTGTTTCATGGTATAAAGGGGAAAGGAAATAAAAGTAGTATATTTCCCATGCACAGATAACTTTGTGTTTAGTAGGATGCTTTTAAACAACAGTGATTCCTGTGTTGATGAGAAACAAGATGGGTTTATGAAGGGAAGAGGGTGTGCTGGATAGAAATCTGCACTTAATTTGGTTGTGCAGAAAGCTTTAGAGAAAAAATTATAGGGAACATTCATAGGCTTAGCAAAATTATGTATTAAAGTGTAGAGAAAAGTACTTTGGCAAATTTTGACTTTGTATCATGATTAATGCCTTGAAGAGGGAAAGACCTAACTAGGGTTATAATTTTAAGCTATTTAATTCCGTTTATACTGGGGAGACATCTCTGTAAAGTGTAACAAGTATCTGCTACAGCATAACCTTTTAAAGTTATGGTCCAGGTTATGTTGATGATAAAGTTCCAGGTCAAAAATTTTTATAGTGACATGATTCAGGCAGACTCCAAACTAGAGTTAAAGGCATTCTGCTATGCAGTACTTTAGATACCGGGCATGAAGTTATGAAGTGTAATGAGTGTCTAATGTAGATTTTCAAGTTATGAGCAAGATTGTTTTGAGGGTTAAAGTATAACTCGCAATCAGGAATGGACAAAGTAATCCTTAACCTAACCTAACCTAACCATACTGAACATCTTTGCATGTCTTTTCACTGTATTGTGTGTTAAGTAGTTGTTTGTTTGCCAGTTTTAAGAAGGCTTTCTCTTATTCATGGTTGGTAGTGACTTTGACATTATTGTGCCTAGTTCTGGTTTGGGTTATATCTATCAAAAGTAATCTTAACAGTTAAGATACAGGAAGTATTTTCCTTTGATCAGAAAAGGATATTATGAAGATACCAGTGTGCAGGAATTATTTCAGTTACAGCTTTTAGTATTGCAGTATTCCATAACAATAATAGTGAAATCCTTAAACTTTGAAATTATAAGTTTATTAGGAGTAACCCTTTGCCAAAAACTTCAGTAGGAAAGGAGAATTATTGTATAAATAAGGAAGATGTGGCATCATCTTGATGATAAGGAGGATAAGTGGTAAACTGCCATTTTCTGCTCGGTACCATCAGTTTGTCACCTCTAACACAAGTGGAATAAGTTAATTAAATTTCTCTCTCTGAGACCGTTTTTTAGATAATGTTATCAAGATGAACATCCTGTCTCCAATATGTAACTAACTGTCTGGTTGCCCATTGTGTTAGTTGGTTTCATTTGAGTATGGGCATCGTGTTACCAGAGAATTTAATGAAGAGTTATTGGTGTGAGTGAAAAGCTGAAATATTTTTGAATGGAACAACAAGTTTGTGTACATGAGACTCAAGATGCTGAGTGCGTCATCAATGAACAGCTGCGGTCATGTGAACCAAATCAGACTAATGAAGATGATAAGTGTATTATGGTTAGAAAAGCATGGCAGGAATCCCTCACTGATGCTTGGCGACAGTCCTTTGGAGATTTTGGAGAATCTTTGAACATGCAAATTGATAACAGTAATACTGATCATGTACCAGTCAAGGAAGTGGCATGTAATTCAAGTGCAGGGCCAGGTGCAAGTAATGATAAAACATATATGTTGCTTAGACGTGATCTGAAGCATGCTGATAATGGTATATTTGAACATGACGATGATTCATCACAAAGTCCTTCAATCAAGCCTTGTCCACAGATCAGCAACACTGAATTATGCATAGGTGAAGGCAACCTTAGCAAACACTCTGAATTCTCTTTTGATGAGCACACCAATAGTTTGCAGGATATAATGAAGAATGAAAAAGTTACTGTGGCAAACCCCTCATCAGAGGAAAGTGGAAATTTGAATTGTAGAGGTACATTTGTTGAAAATAAGGATAGGCCCATAAGCATGAAATTTGAACTTTCCCATTGGTCTAGATCCAGTGGAAATACTTGCTCAGTCCGTCACAGAAATGTTCACCCCCAGAACATTACCAGATCTGTAAGTTTTGATACTAGCATACAGCAGCGATATGCAGGTTTTATGGAGCTTCACATTAAAGAACTAAAAGGTGATTAAGCAATTTTTGTTTTGTAATTGAAAAAATTTAAAACATACAACACCACTATGCTATCAGTGTAGGGTGCAGCTCGTATTTTGTGTAATGAGATTTACAACACTTCAGTGATTCATGGGCATCATTAGAAGATTTTTTGGGGGGTACATTGAGTTAGGCAGAGTGACTCTTTATGATGACTGTTTGTTAGTTAGTGTGAGGCTTTTTTTCCAGTGTTTTTGGAGACTCGATTATGAATACAATTCAGTCTATGACCAAGCTACATTGATTTGTTTCTTTTCTTAGTCAATCAGGATTTTTGAAAGTATGGCCCATAGTACAATGATCCCTACACAACTTGACTGGTTAGGTATGCTTTGTAGATATTTGTTTTATGGGTTTTTAAGATTCTTGAAAGCCGGCAAGGCAGCAGGTTTGGATGGTATTGCAGTGGAATTTATTAAAAAAGGGGGTGACTGTATTGTTGACTGGTTGGTAAGGTTATTTAATGTATGTATGACTCATGGTGAGGTGCCTGAGGATTGGCGGAATGGCATAGTGCCATTGTACAAAGGCAAAGGGGATAAGAGTGAGTGCTCAAATTACAGAGGTATAAGTTTGTTGAGTATTCCTGGTAAATTATATGGGAGGGTATTGATGGAGAGGGTGAAGGCATGTACAGAGCATCAGATTGGGGAAGAGCAGTGTGGTTTCAGAAGTGGTAGAGGATGTGTGGATCAGGTGTTTGCTTTGAAGAATGTATGTGAGAAATACTTAGAAAAGCAAATGGATTTGTATGTAGCATTTATGAATCTGGAGAAGGCATATGATAGAGTTGATAGAGATGCTCTGTGGAAGGTATTAAGAATATATGGTGTGGGAGGAAAGTTGTTAGAAGCAGTGAAAAGTTTTTATCGAGGATGTAAGGCATGTGTACGTGTAGGAAGAGAGGAAAGTGATTGGTTCTCAGTGAATGTAGGTTTGCGGCAGGGGTGTGTGATGTCTCCATGGTTGTTTAATTGGTTTATGGATGGGGTTGTTAGGGAGGTAAATGCAAGAGTTTTGGAAAGAGGGGCAAGTATGAAGTCTGTTGGGGATGAGAGAGCTTGGGAAGTGAGTCAGTTGTTGTTCGCTGATGATACAGCGCTGGTGGCTGATTCATGTGAGAAACTGCAGAAGCTGGTGACTGAGTTTGGTAAAGTGTGTGGAAGAAGAAAGTTAAGAGTAAATGTGAATAAGAGCAAGGTTATTAGGTACAGTAGGGTTGAGGGTCAAGTCAATTGGGAGGTGAGTTTGAATGGAGAAAAACTGGAGGAAGTGAAGTGTTTTAGATATCTGGGAGTGGATCTGGCAGCGGATGGAACCATGGAAGCGGAAGTGGATCATAGGGTGGGGGAGGGGGCGAAAATTCTGGGGGCCTTGAAGAATGTGTGGAAGTCGAGAACATTATCTCGGAAAGCAAAAATGGGTATGTTTGAAGGAATAGTGGTTCCAACAATGTTGTATGGTTGCGAGGCGTGGGCTATGGATAGAGTTGTGCGCAGGAGGATGGATGTGCTGGAAATGAGATGTTTGAGGACAATGTGTGGTGTGAGGTGGTTTGATCGAGTGAGTAACGTAAGGGTAAGAGAGATGTGTGGAAATAAAAAGAGCGTGGTTGAGAGAGCAGAAGAGGGTGTTTTGAAGTGGTTTGGGCACATGGAGAGGATGAGTGAGGAAAGATTGACCAAGAGGATATATGTGTCGGAAGTGGAGGGAGCAAGGAGAAGAGGGAGACCAAATTGGAGGTGGAAAGATGGAGTGAAAAAGATTTTGTGTAATCGGGGCTTGAACATGCAGGAGGGTGAAAGGAGGGCAAGGAATAGAGTGAATTGGAGCGATGTGGTATACCGGGGTTGACGTGCTGTCAGTGGATTGAATCAAGGCATGTGAAGCGTCTGGGGTAAACCATGGAAAGCTGTGAAGGTATGTATATTTGCGTGTGTGGACGTATGTATATACATGTGTATGGGGGGGGGTTGGGCCATTTCTTTCGTCTGTTTCCTTGCGCTACCTCGCAAACGCGGGAGACAGCGACAAAGTATAAAAAAAAAAAAAGAAAAAAGATTCTTGTTTGAGCAGTCTTTTATTAGTTTTTAAAGTTCTTATTTGAGTAGTCCTTGATGCATGTAATACTTGCAGATAGTAAGTTGAGCAGTTTTTCCCCTGAATATTTTCACTGTTTTCTGTTGCATTTCTCCTGTCATAATACATGTACTGAAGGTAATAGAAAAATAATTACTGTTGAACTAATGAAGAATGGCAGATTTATGACCTGGACTCTTTTTTCTGGGAGAGGTATTCCCTGTTGAAAGATGCCTTGTTGAAAGCCAGTTAGCTGTAGAGCTCTTTTAGCTTTTTGATTGTTTTTTCTTCTGATGATTTAATCTAGAGCTCTTTGCTTTCCAAAGTAGTGAAAAATTTGTGATTCGAATGAACTTTTCATATGCAATATCTTTGTTTACATTTGCTGTCAGTGACAAGCAGTGTAGGTAGAGCGCTCTTGGCCTGTCATCATTTAGCTTTTAGTGCTTTATCCATTTAAACATACTTGTGAATCTTGATCTTCACTTGCTTCATTCATTATTGTAAAGAACATTTGTGAATTATCTGTACCCATAATGTCTGGAAAAAGTCTTGCAAGTAATAGTTCTGGAAATACACCAGAGGTAATGAGAAAAAATGTCACTTTAAGGGTGAAAATGGAAGTATTCATAGGTAAGAAATACTGGTGGCAGGAACATATCTCCATATCACAAAGGTATTAGAAAGTCATGAAGTGGTAAGAGAATGTTAATCGGATTAATAGAATAGAAGAAGAGAGTACCAATTGTGATACTGTTCAAGGCACTAATTCTTTCCCAAATTGAATATTGCTGTTCTAAGATTGCCTTGAATGGCTTGCAAAATTGTGGAGTTAGAAAGTTTTCAGCTCTTTCTCTCAGCCCATATTAATTTGGTAAAGGAATTGAATTGCTGAAAATGGCTGAAATTCATGAGGTTATACTCTCAGATGGGAGAATTGTATAATCATCTATATCTGGAAAATTGAAGAAGGTTCGGTTCCCAATTTACATCCGGAAATGACATCTTACTGGTATGACAGGCATGGAAGATTTTGTTAAAACTACTTCTGAAATCCAAACGTGCGATATACACAAAAAGATTGAACAAAAGATAGAACTGCTCAGTGTACCATACTAGCCAGGCCGTTGGGACTATGTGGGCCTGTGGGCTGTAGCTTCCAGCACTTTGGTCAACCAGTGATCTGCCCAAACACCATGGGCCCAGCCTGGGCACTGGAGTTAGAAGATACCCCAAAACTTTGCCAGGTATTCCCCAGTTACTGTACATGGAATATACAATACAAATGACAGGGTTGAATGTTAGAGTGCCAGGATCACATGGAAAGGTAAGAATTGTAGTAGGTGCAGTCGATATTTTTATTAAAAAAAGAAAATAGTGCCTCTGTCATCTATATCAATGGATTAAGTGGTGGGGAGGTTAATTATATGGTTGACAAAGAATTTGTCAAGACACTAGGATAAACTGCTTATTACTAGGGTCATAGAAGGAATGATTCTACTGAGATCAGTTAAGGGCATTAATCATTTTAAAACAGGGATCACTTTTTATTTTTGGTTTTTCCCTTCAGGCCATAACCTTTATTGTTGATGATTGATCTTCCAGGAAAAAATATGTGTGAATACACAGAAAGCAGAGTTGATAGTCCTTGACAGTGAAGTGTCAGATTGTGAAATGTGATTGAATAGATTGAAAATGGAGAAATAACATGAATTTGAATAATTTGCAAAAGTAATATGTTCGAGTACTAAGGAAATTGATAGATGAGAGAAACGCAGCATTTCTTAAATGGGCGTTTCCATGTGGATATTTCATGGAGTCTTCAGGGGACCTCATCCCTACAAGCCAGGTTGGACCCAGTCTGCTAAATTGGGATGTTGGTCAATGAAGCTGTTGGAAGCTGCAGCCCTCAAGCCCATACCCCCCATATCCTGGCTGGTTTAGTACACTTTGTAGGTATTTGTCCAATGGACTCTGGAAACATTACTGTAACAAGCAGTAGAGTACAAATGATACGACAGGTATTCTAAAAAATGTGACTAGTATGATGGAATGAAGGTTGAAGAATTTAAGAACATTTTAATGTTACCTGTATAGCATGGCAGATACAAAAGGATCTCCTTGTTCATCTTTATCATAAGTTGTCACTGGTGACACTTTAACCTGCAACTTAACTTTCAAGTTAAAACTGTAAATGAGATGTCCATGAAAGTTTATGTAAATGAGATGTTCATGAAAGTTTATACATTTTCCCAGCATCTAAAGAATCAAATATCAGAAGACCCATAATTATAGTTGAATTTATGCCATTTATTGAAAGGTTTTCCACCACTTTATATTTGTGGGATTATTTTACTTTTCTCCATACATTTTGTGCCAAGAAGAGCAATTTTGCAGGTAGATTGGTGACCACTCCTTCCAGAAATTTAAGTATGTGAGTCATGATATATTTCTTGTATTCACTTCCAGAAGTGAATTCTGAGAAAGTCAGACTGAGTCATTGTGGGTTCCGTAAATGATATTTGCTTATTTCCTAACTCGGCATTTTAAAGGTGATACTAGTACCTTGCAGCATTTTAGTGTGAAGATCACGAGTCCCCTGAAAAGTGTCACATTTGACTTTGCCTTTCTTGTTTTCAAGATTTGTAAAATCTAGCCTGTCCTAATTATGGAAGGGGCATCTATTGCTATTTTATGTCTACTGAAGAGAAGGATATTTGACAAAATTTCTCTTAGATCTTTTACTTTTCTTCATGATGTTAGTTTTTGCCCAGTATATGCTTTGTTTTCATTTCATTACCTCCACAGTGAATCACTTGAAAATCTCTTCTCATGAACATCTGCTCCTTATACATTTCCATATTTCTTTGATCATTCAACACCAAACTTGACACTTGTCTTTTCCTAACCCTTTTGTAATTTGCTCTATGTTTCAATTAAAGCCTGGCCTTAATGTGGACTTTTGTCCATGACTTGAGCCTTAAAAAAGAAAAAAAGTGTGTCAAATTAGCCAGGATGTGTTAGGTCATGGCCTTCAGCAGCCTGTCTGAGTAGAGGAGCAAGGGGGTAGGTTGGTCTAAGACCATGCTGTGGTGGTGGAAGACCTTCAAAACCATTGTAACACATATATAATATAAGGTATATGTTTAAATATTTTTCATTATCATGAAGTAAGTCTGTCAGAACCATAACTTTTCCAGAAGTTCAAGATTAGATATATGGCAGTTTAAGTGTCTGGCTTATCAGAACCATAGTATTTTTAAGATATCTTCCTGAGCTTGAAATTTTATCCATGACCTGTTGACATTTTTACTGTTATGAATGAAGTTTCTTCTTTGTTATCCATGACCTGTTGACATTTTTACTGTTATGAATGAAGTTTCTTCTTTGTTGAACAATGAGACTTATGTCAAACAGTGCCCTTAAAACTATTTGTTGGTTGCCACAGAATACTTACTGAAAGAAGATATATATTTTTGTTCATTATAAACAGCTTTTTTATATATCTTACTATAGTTTCTCATTTATTTATTCCGTTCCTCTTTTGTGTTTAGAAATAATAGTGGCTGTAAGTACAAGATTTATTTCACATTTAATCCTGTAATGTAATCATAAGGTTTTTAATGTGACTAAGCTGACAAAGCTTTGAGATGAAAGATTGTTTTTGTATAAATCATTTCCTAAGATCTTCTTTTTCTTTTAGATGAGCGTGAGAGTGTGCAGAAGAAAACCTTCACAAAATGGGTCAACTCGCACTTGGTTCGTGTGAGTGCCCGAATTGGAGATCTTTATGTTGATCTTCGAGATGGAAAGCAACTCATCAAGCTGTTGGAGATATTGTCTGGGGAGAGACTAGTGAGTGTTTTGAATCACAGTATGGATATAATCTGTTCTTATGTAAAGGTAAATGTTGAAGAATGTGAAAGATAGTGAAAAGGATGGAGAAATTCCAAAGACAAGGATTTTTAAGAGGAAGGAAAGGTAATGTAAGGAAGGAGGTGAGTGAAGATGGAAGGTCTGCATGGAAGAAATGGGAGAAATAAGTGGAAGGGTAAGGAAATGGATGAAAGGAAGAGGAGATGCATTTAGGGGGAAGGAAAAGAGTTATTGATATGAAGAGAGATCAATCAATTGAAAAGGGAGTAGATAATGGAAAAGAGAAAATAATCTTAAATCTGAACAAAAGGATTAGATATAAGGAAGAATGGCTGTGGTGGAAAGTTGAATATATTGGATACAAAATTTAAGTTTTTAAGTAGTTACAGCCGTTTTTCTCTTTTGTAGGCAGATCCATGTCAAGATCTGAGAGAGCATTTGCAATAAAGGTTCTCACAAAACACATAGCACAAATTTTCTTACCACTTAAGTAATCTGGTACACCTCACTTAGCCCACTCAATCCACACTGAAAATAAACAAAAGCAGATTGGCCAGCACTTCTGTAATACATAGAATCCAAGCTCCAGATCTTCAGCTTAGATAAGATTGGTCAACAAAATTTTGACTTTTTTGTTTCAGGAATTGAAATAGGTGAACCTTTTTGTACTTTTTATGCTAGATATGAATCTGTTTTTATAATTTTTCTATCAGGCATGGTTTTTAAGTGACAGAGCAATTGAATTTTACAATAAGTATATATTACTCATTCATGAATAAGGCTGGTATTACACTTAAAAAACTTCCCTCTAAAATGTAGAGGTGTATGATACTTGGCTGTATTTGGCCTCAGGAACATCCATCCTTGGTCTCCACCAGTATTCTGTAAACATAGAGGGGCTCCACTTTCCTTTGTACCGTATTTCCACATCCAAAATGTTCCGGTGAATACTTTCTTTGTGCTCATCACTGACTAACTATTTTCCTGGAAAAAGTCTAAGTGCAAGTCCAGAAAATAGATTTTTAGACTTATTGCACCTCAGAGCTTTAGATGAAGTCAGTAGATATTTTACAACATCACAGTAGTTTTCTGATCTGTGATTCCCCCAGAAGTCTTTGCAGACCCCCCTTAAATGACAGCCATGCAGTTTTTCCAACTTCATTCAGCTCTTCATTGAACTTTTCATCTCAAAGCAGTTCCCTGATCTATGATCCTATAATATTACCTTCTTTAATTTTTGCATCACTGATTCTGGGGAATTTAATCCTTAAATATGTGAATCCATGGCCAGTTTTATCTATTCTTTTGACAAAGTTCTTCATCAATGTGAGCTTAATGTACAGAGGAGGCAGATGAATTTTCTCAGGACCAACAAGAGGAGGATTGATTGCATTCTTCTTCCATGGAGTCAGTGATGTTCGTTTTGGTCACACTTCGTGTAACCAACTTGCATCCTGAGTAAAAGTGCCACAACCTTTAGATTCACCGCATGCATTCTGCTTAAAGTCCCCATACTTAATTTTTTCCAAAATTCAAACTTCATGTTATCTTACAATTCCTTCGTGTTAGCTGTATGAGCCAGAGGAACTGAGGGGCATTAATTTCTGTTGTGGAGTAGAACTGCTTTCAAGCTTGCTTTTGGCAGGTCAGTAAACATGCGTCATTCATCTGTGTTATATTTTTGGCCAAGTGCCTCTATAACAGAACTAACATCATTGCAAAACACCAGACCATCTTCAAGGGAGAAAAATTCTTTGAAAATGAAATGGCAATCATGATAAAAACAAACGTTAGTTTCATTCTGGAGAGGATTCCAGTCCTTTAACCTGGAACCCAAAAGTTTAGCTTGCTTCTTAGACAAATTTGAATCACAGATGAGATCATTAAGATCTTGAATCAGCACACGTGGTCCACATGAAGAAAAGCTTGCTTCAGACGTTGGATCCATATTGTCCTCTACTTGGTCTACTTTTTCATCACCAGATTCATTGTCACTCAGTTTCATGTTTCTTGGAGGCTCTGGCATAGGTAATCCGTGACTGTGAGGTACTAGCCCCATAGCAGATGGTGAATTAGGATATGTAACAATATGCTTGGATTTTGATTTTATGCCATATATATTTGTCAGGCTGAAGTGGGAATCTGAAGTGTGGTCTATGGGCTCTCACCGAACCATAGGAATGGCAAAAGGCATATGGGGTGAACCTTTGTCCATGCTGTAAGAAGCCAGACACATGTGACACAGCAAATATGGGGATCCCAACTTTTATCTTGGTAACCCACTTTACAACAAAAGTAATACTCATAGCATTTTTTAATGAGGGTGTTAAAGAATGTTTTTGCGATATAAATGTCAGTTCACTACAGATGTAGCAGAAAGAATACAGACTATTTACATAGTTTCTCAGAATTATAATAGTGGATGGGTTATTGGCACAGCAGTTGACTACATGAAAGCACAATCTATCAACAGAGTGGAAAAGACCCTGTTTACACATTGAGTTCTAGCCTGCAACTGACAGATAACTGCTACTCAGGAGTGGGCACAGTTTGAATATCCCAATGTTTCCAGTCATATTTCTGCAGGCTCCTGGTGACTCTTATATCTAGGCTTGTGCTTTCAAAAAGAAGCTATTACACTTCACAAGCTATGAAAATAGCAGTGTTTTGTTAAACTTTTTCTTTCAAATGCTCTGTAGAGCACTGGTACATCTATACTGTAGGTGATAATATGCGAGTATGCTGGAACAAAAAAAAAAACTATGGGTGATAGAGGAACTGTGAAAATGTATTTGGATTCAGTGTGCAGAAATACATAAGAAACAGATATTTATTTCCATGGCACATAATCTTTATTGACCAGTGTAATTTTTATGCCCAGACCATGCTATCTATCCTTCATCTGTACCACAACCAGTTCACCAAGAATATATTTTACAAGGAAAGTAAAAATGGGTATGTTTGAAGGAATAGTGGTTCCAACAATGCTGTATGGTTGTGAGGCGTGGGCTATGGATAGAGTTGTGCGCAGGAGGATGGATGTGCTGGAAATGAGATGTTTGAGGACAATATGTGGTGTGAGGTGGTTTGATCGAGTAAGTAACGTAAGGGTAAGAGAGATGTGTGGAAATAAAAAGAGCGTGGTTGAGAGAGCAGAAGAGGGTGTTTTGAAATGGTTTGGGCACATGGAGAGAATGAGTGAGGAAAGATTGACCAAGAGGATATATGTGTCGGAGGTGGAGGGAACGAGAAGTGGGAGACCAAATTGGAGGTGGAAAGATGGAGTGAAAAAGATTTTGTGTGATCGGGGCCTGAACATGCAGGAGGGTGAAAGGAGGGCAAGGAATAGAGTGAATTGGATCGATGTGGTATACCGGGGTTGATGTGGTGTCAGTGGATTGAATCAGGGCATGTGAAGCATCTGGGGTAAACCATGGAAAGCTGTGTAGGTATGTATATTTGCGTGTGTGGACATATGTATATACATGTGTATGGGGGTGGGTTGGGCCATTTCTTTTGTCTGTTTCTTTGCACTACCTTGCAAACGCGGGACACAGCGACAAAGCAAAAAAAAAAAAAAATGAATTGTTGTATTATTAAACTTCATCCTATGATTTGCAGATCTCATATGTCAAAGAAACGTGTAGACAAAATCACTCCATAGGAGTGGAGATCATAGAATAAATCCATACTTTAAACAACATTTAACCTAATCACTGAAAAGCCAACAGGAAATTGGCACTCCTTCCATAACATTTTAAACCACATAACCAACAGCAACCAACAGTGGTGAATGATGGAGAAAATTTACTCTTTCAACACCATCCCAGCCCCCACACATGAAGCACATAAACCCAAACCAACAACAAACCATACAAAACAGAATACTCATGACAATCATCGTCTTCCTAACAACCACAGGGTATTCAGCACTTTCATAACAGAACAAAACTACTTCCAATGCAGTCACACCTCAGTATACTTGGAACCCAGATCTTTGCAACAGCATTAGCCTTACCATTCATACTTCTTCATAGATGTTCATTATTCCTTAAATAGATATAGAAAAAATGAGCTTACTGCTTGCTTCACAGTTTTACAGTGTATACATAGAGATCCTCTCTTCCTCAGCAAACATGATGGTGACAAAACTTGCATATGCTGTAATGACCTGAGAAGCACAGAAAACTGCCCTCCTAATCCATTCTCAAACTTGAAACAGTGACTCCCCCCCCCCCAAAAAAAAAAAAAAAAAAAAGATAGAGGGGGGGATCCCCAGTGCAGGGGTTTATAAAAAAATTCCAAACAAATATTTGTCATCGCTTAATAGGAAATGTCATGGAAGGTGAGGGAAAAAATCAGTAAATTTCATGAAAAGTTGAGAAAAAAAAATCAAGCAAATATACTGTATTTTGTGCTGCACAGACATGTGCATTGTGTGTGTGGTAGTGTTAATGTTGCTGATGTGACAGATCATGTCATTGCCGAGGTGCCCATCCACCAACACGCTTAGGTTACATAACTCACACGTATTGGTTTATATTTTCTTGTAATGACATGCTTTGCACTTTTAGATATGCCTTGTAACATGATACCCAGTGAATAGTAGATAATTATAATATAAAATTTTCATTATACTCACTGGGGTTTTACGTATGGCCTCTATATACAGTAATTTTCAGTTATGTCACTTATTCAGTATAATTTTTTTTATGATGATTTGCAGATAGTTACATTATTCATGGTTTTATACACAGTTTTGTTATTTGCTGCATGGATGTGAGCCATGGACATATATGCCTTTCATCACTTGTTCTGTAGTATTCCACAATTATTTCCTTTGTTGGGCCAGAGCATGCATAGGTGCACAGCAGCATTGTGAAAAGCAGTGTGAACATAAGCATGAGGGACAGGCAATACCTTCCCCCTCTAGGTTTTATGGGTGACTAGTGTTTTAGGGATTTTTCTGATGCATGTAATAGAAGGCATCTTCACATACTGAAAAAACAATCCTTTGAATTTATTGTATGGTTGCAGTGGATGTGTTAGGCTTATGTGAATATGTTTGCAGAAGATAAGGGGTAAAACACTACTCTGCCAGAAATGCACCCATCAAAAGCTGTACTACCTGGGCATGTATAAGTTGTGCTTTCTCTTCTTTGTTCTGGACACCATTGATCCCTACATCATTACTAACATTAGTTCAGCATTTCACAGGACCCTTTATGCTCAAGATGTAACTTACACTTAGTACAGTGAAACTTCCTCTTCAAATGTTTTGTGCACAAAGACACCCAGACAACCTAACCACTTTTCTTGACATGTATCGTATCCCTTCCCAGAGGATGTGGTCAGCTTCCTGAACACTGCAGGAGTCTCAGGGAGGAGGTTTCCCAGGGCAGGATGGAAAAGTACCAATGTTCAATAAGAATAATTTTCAGAGTGGATTGAAACGTGGGGTACATATGTTATAGAGAGAATTTTCTCTCACATACCCATAAGCTGTAGTTTAGAAATGTAAATTGGAATCTTAAACATAGATGGTGCAGCAGTATCTCATTTGGGTTTGGTAATTTCAGGCAGGAGAGTAAAGGGAATTTTGTTTGTGACAGAACTACTTGGTATCTTTTTGTACTCTGTGAAAGCTTTTAAGATATTTTAATAGATTTAAGTAAATACTATTCAGAATTTTAAGGATTTTCTCTTAATTCAGAGGACATGAATAGAGCTAATTGAATTATGTTTCCTTTTCCGGATATTTAATGTATGTGTACTGCATGAATGAGCCCTTATGTTCTCGAGGGAGATTGCAACTGTCCTTGTATCAGATTTGTAAATTGTTTGTTTTGTAATTATCTGCTTTAAAGTTTGTTTTCATCAGTTTCTCAAGATAGCTGTATTATATGCATTCACAATTATATAGTCCATAGGGGTGTGTGATGTTTCCATGGTTGTTTAATTTGTTTATGGATGGGGTTATTAGGGAGGTGAATGCAAGAGTTTTGGAGAGAGGGGCAAGTATGCAGTCTGTTGTGGATGAGAGGGCTTGGGAAGTGAGCCAGTTGTTGTTTGCTGATGGTACAGCGCTGGTGGCTGTTTTGGGTGAGAAACTGCAGAAGTTGGTGACCTGAGTTTGTTAAATTGTGTGAAAGAAGAAAGCTGAGAGTAAATGTGAATAAGAGCAAGGTTATTAGGTTCAGTAGGGTTGCAGGACAAGTTAATTGGGAGGTAAGTTTGAATGGAGAAAAACTGGAGGAAGTAAAGTGTTTTAGATATCTGTGAGTGGATTTAGCAGTGGATGGAACCATGGAAGCAGAAGCGAGTCACAGGGTGGGGGAGGGGGTGAAGGTTCTGGGAGCATTGAAGAAGTGTGGAAGGTGAGAACGTTATCTTGTAGAGCAAAAAGGGGTATGTTTGAAGGAATAGTGGTTCCAACAATCTATAGATAGGGTTGTGCAGAGGAGGGTGGATGTGTACGAAATGAAATGTTTGAGGACAATATGTGGTGTGAGGTGGTTTGATTAAGTAAGGGTAAGAGAGATGTGTGGTAATAAAAAAAGTTTGGTTGAGAGAGCAGAAGAGGATGTATTGAAGTGGTTTGGTCACATGGAGAAAATGAGTGAGGAAAGATTGACAAAGAGGATATATGTGTCAGAGGTGGAGGGAACAAGAAGTGGGAAACCAACTTGGAGGTGGAAGGATGGAGTGAAAAAGATTTTGAGCGATCAGGGCTTAACATACAGGAGAGTGAGAGGCGTGCAAAGAATAGTGTGAATTGGAACGATGTGGTATACCAGGGTCGATGTGCTGTCAATGGATTGAACCAGGGCATGTGAAGCGTCTGGGGTAAACCATGGAAAGTTCTGTGGGGCCTGGATGTGGAAAGGGAGCTGTGGTTTCGGTGCATTACACATGACAGCTAGAGACTGAGTGTGAACAAATGTGGCCTTTGTTGTCTTTTCCTAGCGCTACCTCGCATGCACTTGGGTGGAGGAGGATGTCATTTCATGTGTGGCAGGGTGGCGATGGGAATGGATGAAGGCAGCAAGAATGAATATGTACATGTGTATATATGTCTATGTTTTTTTTTTTTTTTTTTTTTTTTTTTTTTTATACTTTGTCGCTGTCTCCCGCGTTTGCGAGGTAGCGCAAGGAAACAGACGAAAGAAATGGCCCAACCCCCCCCCCCATACACATGTACATACACACGCCCACACACGCAAATATACATACCTACACAGCCTTCCATGGTTTACCCCAGACGCTTCACATGCCTTGCTTCAATCCACTGACAGCACGTCAACCCCTGTATACCACATGACTCCAATTCACTCTATTTCTTGCCCTCCTTTCACCCTCCTGCATGTTCAGGCCCCGATCACACAAAATCCTTTTCACTCCATCTTTCCACCTCCAATTTGGTCTCCCTCTTCTCCTCGTTCCCTCCACCTCCGACACATATATCCTCTTGGTCAATCTCTCCTCACTCATTCTCTCCATGTGCCCAAACCATTTCAAAACACCCTCTTCTGCTCTCTCAACCACGCTCTTTTTATTTCCACACATCTCTCTTACCCTTACGTTACTTACTCGATCAAACCACCTCACACCACACATTGTCCTCAAACATCTCATTTCCAGCACATCCATCCTCCTGCGCACATCTCTATCCATAGCCCACGCCTCGCAACCATACAACATTGTTGGAACCACTATTCCCTCAAACATACCCATTTTTGCTTTCCGAGATAATGTTCTCGACTTCCACACATTTTTCAAGGCTCCCAAAATTTTCGCCCCCTCCCCCACCCTATGATCCACTTCCGCTTCCATGGTTCCATCCGCTGACAGATCCACTCCCAGATATCTAAAACACTTCACTTCCTCCAGTTTTTCTCCATTCAAACTCACCTCCCAATTGACTTGACCCTCACCCCTACTGTACCTAATAACCTTGCTCTTATTCACATTTACTCTCAACTTTCTTCTTCCACACACTTTACCAAACTCAGTCACCAGCTTCTGCAATTTCTCACATGAATCAGCCACATGAATCAGTCTGTGTATGTATATGTATGTATATGTTGAAATGTATAGGTATATATGTGTGTGTGTGTGTGTGGGCATTTATGTATATACATGTGTATGTAGGTGGGTTGGGCCATTCTTTTGTCTGTTTCCTTGTGCTGCCTCACTAATGCAGGAGACAGTGACTAAGTATAATGAAAAAGATGATAATAGTTTGTTTGTTAATATTGTAAGGTTTGTTTTTTACATAGTTTTCCTTAATCTTTAGTGAAAGTAATTCTATGTTAAACCAACTTTTTTTTATTTTTTTTTTTAATTAACTGAAGGGTTGTATGTCAATAAAGTAATTTTGAACCGTAGGACCATGTGTTGAGTTCTTCCCCAGATAAGTGTGAAATAGTGTAATCTGTATCTATTCTTTATACCTGTGGCACCTGATCCCTCCTGAAACTCCCTCAGTGGGATGGGTATAGCAATAGAGTCTCCGTAGCCAGTGAATAACACTGCTGCTCAGATTTTTAGCCTTTAGTGCCTCACCCTTAACAGGCTTCAGGCAGAGGGCACTTCTTGTGCATCAAAGAAAATTTCTGGGACTGACACTGATTATGTAGGTTAACTGTCATCTTGCTCCTGGTTAAGCTAAAGAGAATTGGTTTTAATCTTTAAGCACAAACAGATGGTAAATGATTTTTTAACACCCTGTGGCAAGTTGTTTGTGTGTGTGTGTGAGGAGTGGGTTGGAGATCAATTTGCCATTGTTTTTGTACTGATATAATATCTAGACAAGAAATGCAAGCAGAAGTACATTTTTCTTAGTGAAGGCTCAGAAAAGTTTTTATAGGTCAGGAAAATTATAAGTAGTTGGCTTAGTTAGTATATTTGATATATGACAAATTTTTTTTTTCTTATCCACAGCCAAGGCCAACGAAGGGAAAGATGCGAATTCACTGCTTGGAGAATGTGGACAAAGCCTTACAGTTTCTACGTGATCAGCGTGTCCATTTGGAGAACATGGGCTCACACGACATTGTGGATGGCAATGCACGTCTTACACTTGGTCTCATCTGGACTATCATCCTTCGCTTCCAGATTCAAGACATTACTATTGAAGAAACTGAGAATCAAGAGACAAAGAGTGCCAAGGATGCTCTTCTTCTTTGGTGTCAGATGAAGACTGCTGGTTACCACAATGTAAACATAAGAAATTTCACAACCTCATGGAGGGATGGATTAGCATTCAATGCCATCATTCACAAGCATCGACCAGATTTGGTGCAGTATGAAAAATTGTCTCGTTCAAATGCCATTTACAATCTTAACAATGCCTTTAATGTGGCTGAAAACAAGCTGGGACTCACAAAACTTCTTGATGCTGAAGATATATTTGTAGAACAACCAGATGAGAAGTCTATTATTACCTATGTTGTCACCTATTACCACTACTTCTCTAAATTGAAACAGGAGACAGTTCAAGGCAAGCGTATTGGCAAGGTGGTTGGTATTGCAATGGAGAATGACAGAATGATCAAGGAATATGAAAGTTTGACTTCAGACCTTCTCAAGTGGATTGAGACTACCATTGAGTCTCTTAATGATAGAGCTTTTGCAAACTCCTTGACTGGAGTGCAAACACAGCTTACACAATTCAACACTTATCGCACTGTAGAGAAACCACCAAAGTTTGTTGAAAAAGGAAATCTTGAAGTGCTGCTTTTTACTTTACAATCCAAGATGAGAGCAAACAACCAGAAACCATATCTTCCAAAGGAAGGGAAGATGATTAGTGACATCAACAAGGCCTGGGAACGTCTGGAGAAAGCAGAACATGAGCGGGAGTTAGCATTACGTGAAGAGCTTATCCGCCAAGAAAAGCTGGAGCAACTGGCTGCAAGGTTCAACCGCAAGGCTGGTATGCGAGAAACTTGGTTGTCTGAAAACCAGCGCCTTGTTTCTCAAGATAACTTTGGTTTTGATCTGGCAGCTGTGGAAGCAGCAGCAAAGAAACATGAAGCCATTGAGACAGACATCTTTGCTTATGAGGAACGTGTACAGGCAGTTGTTGCAGTGGCTCAAGAATTAGAGACGGAACGCTATCATGATATTGAACGTATTAATGCGAGAAAGGATAATGTATTACGTTTGTGGAACTACCTGCTAGAACTTTTGCGTCTTCGTCGTATGAGACTTGAACTTTCTTTACAGTTGCAGCAGAACTTCCAAGAAATGATATACATTTTAGATTCCATGGAGGATATGAAGGTGCGCTTGTTGAGTGAAGATTATGGAAAACACCTGATGGGTGTGGAGGACTTGCTGCAGAAACACTCTCTACTGGAAGCAGACATCAATGTGTTAGGTGAGCGTGTTAAGACTGTAATTGAGCATTCTCAGAGGTTCCTCGATGATGAACAAGTGGAGGGTTATCGACCATGTGACCCATCTATTGTTCTCGAACGTGTACAGCAATTAGAAGATGCTTATGGTGAACTGGTTAAGCTTGCAGTGGAACGCCGATTACGTCTGGAAGAATCTCGGAAATTATGGCAGTTTTACTGGGATATGGCAGAGGAGGAGAATTGGATCAAGGAGAAGGAACAGATTCTCTCCACTTCAGACATAGGGCATGACCTTATCACTGTTAATTTACTCTTGACAAAGCACAAGACAGTGGAAGAAGAACTTCTTTCTCATGACCCCCAGGTAATGGCTGTTGTCAAAAGTGGAGAAGAGCTCATTGCCCAACAGCACTTTGGTTCAGACAAGATCCAGGAAAGAATTGATGAAATTTTAGGTATGTGGAACAGCCTCAAGGAGAGGTCTGCAGCTCGAAAGAAAAGGCTGACTGATGCAGTGGACCTGCATCAGTTCTATACTGAAGCTGATGATGTAGACACTTGGATGCTAGATATTCTTCGATTGGTTTCCAGCGAGGATACAGGCAGAGATGAGGCCACTGTGCAATCTCTTCTCAAGAAACACAAGGATGTAACAGAGGAGCTGAAAAATTATGCCACTACAATCGAAGCTCTCCATCAACAAGCATCAGAGCTGAATGAGATTGATAGGGAATCCCCGGATGTGGTTGAAAGACTCGCATCCATTGATAGACGATACAAAGAGCTCTTAGAATTGGCGAAGATGCGAAAGCAGAGACTGCTTGATGCCTTATCCTTATATAAGCTGTTTACTGAGGCAGATGGTGTGGAGCAGTGGATAGGAGAGAAGGAGCGCATGCTAGAGACTATGGTTCCTGCAAAGGACATTGAAGACTGTGAAATTATGAAACACAGATATGAAGGATTTGAACAGGAAATGAATGCCAATGCCAGTCGTGTTGCAGTGGTAAATCAATTAGCTCGCCAATTGTTGCATGTGGAGCATCCTAATTCAGAGGATATTGTAGCCCGCCAGAATCAGTTGAATCAACGCTGGGCAGAACTTCGAGAGAAGGCGGAGGGTAAACGTGAAGAACTTAATTCAGCTCATGGTGTTCAGACATTCCACATTGAATGCAGAGAAACAGTTCTTTGGATTGAGGATAAGAAGAGAGTATTGATGGAGACTGCTGATTTAGGTACAGATCTTAGTGGTATCATGACACTTCAGCGTCGCCTCTCGGGTATGGAGCGTGACTTAGCAGCCATTCAGGCTAAGTTGGATGCTTTAGAGAGAGAAGCTGATAAGATAAGTCAAGATCACCCAGAAGAAGCAGAGCTTATTCGTGAACGTATTGAGCAGATTCGTGCTGTATGGGATCAGCTCACTCAGCTGTTGAAGGAACGTGATGCAAAACTGGAGGAGGCTGGTGATCTTCATCGTTTCCTGCGTGATTTGGATCACTTCCAATTATGGCTGACCAAAACTATGACTGATGTGGCCTCAGAAGATATTCCATCTAATCTTGCCGAGGCAGAAAAACTTCTTAGTCAGCACCAGTCTATCCGAGAGGAGATTGACAACTACACAGAGGACTATACTAAGATGATGGAATATGGTGAACGTATAACTGCTGAAGATGTTACTCCAGCAGATGATGCACAGTACATGTTCTTAAGAGAACGATTGAAAGCACTCAAGGATGGCTGGGCAGAATTACACCAGATGTGGGAGAACAGGCAACAACTTTTGTCCCAGTCTTTGAATTTGCAAATGTTCTTACGTGATGCCAAGCAGGGTGAAGTGCTCCTTAGTCAACAGGAGCACTACCTCAGTAAAGATGAAACTCCCACAAATTTGGAACAAGCAGAGAACCTTATCAAGAGGCATGAAGCATTCCTTACTACCATGGAAGCTAATGATGAAAAGATAAATGGAATTTGTCAGTTTGCACAGAGGCTTTTGGATGATGAACATTTTGCTGCTGACAAAATCCAGAAGAAAGCAGAAAATATTGAAGAGCGTCGTCAACAGAACAGAGATCGAGCAATGGAGCAGATGGAACGTCTGAGAGATCAGTTGCAAGTGCATCAATTTCTTCAAGATTGTGAAGAACTCAATGATTGGGTGCAGGAGAAACATATAATAGCTCAAGATGAGAGCTATCGTTCTGCAAAGACTGTGCACAGTAAATGGACTCGGCATCAGGCCTTTGAGGCAGAGATTGCTAGTAATAAAGACAGGCTAATAAGAGTACAGCAGGCCGGGGAGGAATTGGTTAAAGAAAAGCCAGAGATGGCAGAAATGATTGGACCAAAGATTACTGAACTGAACCAACACTTTGATGCTTTAGAAACCACTACAAAAGAAAAAGGGGAACGTCTCTTTGATGCTAACAGGCAAGTGCTGTATGAGCAGACATGTGATGATATTGATACCTGGATGACAGACTTGGAGAAACAAATTGAAGGGGGAGATACAGGTATGGATCTCACTTCTGTAAATATTCTCATGCAGAAACAGCAAATGATTGAGACACAAATGGCTGTTAAAGCTAAACAAGTTGAACAGTTAGAGAGTCAAGCTGATTACCTGCAGCGTATGACGCCAGAGAAGACTGAAGAAATTAAAGTAATGAAGTCAAAAGTAGAGTCCAAATTTGAGTCACTCAAGGGTCCTCTTGTGGAGCGCAACAGGGCTTTGGGTAAAAAGAAGGAAGCATTCCAGTTCAGAAGGGATGTGGAAGACGAGAAGCTCTGGATCCTTGAGAAGATGCCTCAGGCCACGAGCACAGAATACGGTAATTCACTGTTCACAGTTCACATGCTTAAGAAGAAACTCCAGAGTTTAAGCACAGAGATTGATAACCATGAACCACGTATTAATTTAGTATGTGCAAATGGTAGAAAACTTATTGAGGAAGGACACGAGGCTGCAGATGAATTCCATAAGTTGTTAGAGGACTTGCTTGACCACTGGGCAAAATTGAAAGATGCTCTCGAATATCGACGATCCAAACTGTTAGTTTCGGAGAAGGCTCAACAATATCTTTTTGATGCGAGTGAGGCAGAAGTGTGGATGAGTGAGCAAGAATTGTACATGATGGTAGAAGACCGTGGTAAAGATGAACTTTCTGCTCAGAATCTGATGAAGAAACACCAGAGCTTAGAAAGTGCTGTGGCTGACTATGCTGAAACAATAAGACAACTTGGTGAAACAGCTAGACATCTCATAAATGAAGAACATCCAGATAGGTAGGTTTTTTTTAGGAATGTGGGACACTTGAAAAGGTGTTTGGAACTGATATAGAAGTATTTTATTTATATTTATTTTGCTTTGTCACTGTCTCCCGCGTTTGCGAGGTAGCGCAAGGAAACAGATGAAAGAAATGGCCCAACCCACCCCCATACACATGTATATACATACACGTCCCCACACGCAAATATACATACCCATACATCTCAATGTACACATATATATACACACACAGACATATACATATATACACTTGCACACAATTCACACTGTCTGCCTTTATTCATTCCCATCGCCACCTCGCCACACATGGAATAACATCCCCCTCCCCCCACATGTGTGCGAGATAGCGCTAGGAAAAGACAACAAAGGCCCCATTCGTTCACACTCAGTCTCTAGCTGTCATGCAATAATGCCCTAAACCACAGCTCCCTTTCCACATCCAGGCCCCACAGAACTTTCTATGGTTTACCCCAGACGCTTCACATGCCCTGATTCAATCCATTGACAGCATGTCGACCGTGGTATACCACATCGATCCAATTCACTCTATTCCTTGCCCACCTTTCACCCTCCTGCATGTTCAGGCCCCGATCACTCAAAATCTTTTTCACTCCATCTTTCCACCTCCAATTTGGTCTCCCACTTCTCCTCGTTCCCTCCACCTCCGACACATATATCCTCTTGGTCAATCTTTCCTCACTCATTTTCTCCATGTGCCCAAACCATTTCAAAACACCCTCTTCTGCTCTCTCAACCGCACTCTTCTTATTTCTACACATCTCTCTTAAGAACCCTTACATTACTTACTCGATCAAAC
Source organism: Panulirus ornatus (assembly GCF_036320965.1). Classification (NCBI taxonomy): domain Eukaryota; kingdom Metazoa; phylum Arthropoda; class Malacostraca; order Decapoda; family Palinuridae; genus Panulirus; species Panulirus ornatus. The sequence continues at coordinate 31,915,569 of NC_092225.1, forward strand.
CACCTCACACCACATATTGTCCTCAAACATCTCATTTCCAGCACATCCACCCTCCTGCGCACTACTCTATCCATAGCCCACGCCTCGCAACCATACAACATTGTTGGAACCACTATTCCTTCAGACATACCCATTTTTGCTTTCCGAGATAATGTTCTCGACTTCCACTCATTCTTCAAGGCTCCCAGGATTTTCGCCCCCTCCCCCACCCTGTGATTCACTTCCGCTTCCATGGTTCCATCCGCTGCCAGATCCACTCCCAGATATCTAAAAAACACTTTACTTCCTCCAGTTTTTCTCCATTCAAACTTACCTCCTAATTGACTTGACCCTCAACCCTACTGTACCTAATAACCTTGCTCTTATTCACATTTACTCTTAACTTTCTTCTGTCACACACTTTACCAAACTCAGTCATCAGCTTCTGCAGTTTCTCACATGAATCAGCCACTAGCGCTGTATCATCAGCAAACAACAGCTGACTCACTTCCCAAGCTCTCTCATCCCCAACAGACTGCATACTTGCCCCTCTTTCCAAAACTCTTGCATTCACCTCCCTAACAACCCCATCCATAAACAAATTAAACAACCATGGAGACCACACACCCCTGCGACAAACCTACATTCACTGAGAACCAATCACTTTCCGCTCTTCCTACACGTACACATGCCTTACATCCTCGATAAAAACTTTTCACTGCTTCTAACAACTTGCCTCCCACACCATATATTCTTAATACCTTCCACAGAGCATCTCTATCAACTCTATCATATGCCTTCTCCAGATCTATAAATGCTACATACAAATCCATTTGCTTTTCTAAGTATTTCTCAAGTACATTCTTCAAAGCAAACACCTGATCCACACATCCTCTACCACTTCTGAAACCACACTGCTCTTCCCCAATCTGACATAGAAGTAATATACATTAATCCAAGGGTGGATGCAGGAAACTTTGTCTTTATCCAATTGCTTAATCCCCATCAGAAAGATAGTATCTTTGTATGATTTTGGGTAGCACAATTTGAGATTTGATTTCTGTATTGTTTAAAGTGATAGAATTGAAATCTTCATACCAAAGGTATCATTTTTGGTTTGTCATTTTTTATAGGTCTCAGCTGATAGAAAAATTTGTCTGCATCGGAATATTTTGTACATAGTGTATAATGCATGAATACATGCATGTTTTGATTTATACACATAAAGTATTTCAGTATGGCAAAGAGGTGTAGTAAAAGAGTAAAGCAATGGATGGATTTTGAATGGAATGAAATTTTGATTTCTGGAGACAGATCAGGTGATGAAAGATTTCAGAGTGGTTTGAATGATTGCTGAGAAGAGCTATGTCTATTCTGGCTCAGAGAGAGACTGAGTTGAAGAAGAGTGGGTAGAATGGTTTGGAATGTTGAGGGGTTAATGTCAAGATTTAGTGTGAGGTCAAGAACAAAGGAAGGTTTGGCACTTTTGATGGAGGAGCTTTGGGGCTGTTTTAAAGTGTAAGGAAGTAATTTCAAGATTGATGTAGGTTAGAATAAAAGTTGATTATGAGGGTTGTGTGATTGTTAGTACTAATGCATCAGATAGTGAGGGGAGTGAAGAAGAGGAGGGTGTTTTTTTTTGAGGAGCTGAGTGAGTGCATTGGCAGTTGCTGCATGGGATTGTATCTTGGTACTAAGGATTCATATGCAAAAGTAGGTTATGTGGGATCAAATGGGGGTATGAGGTACCCAGCCTAGATGAAAATGGGGAACAGCTTTTTGAGATGTGTACTGAGAAAGGATTAATGTTTAGAAATCCATGGTTAAGAAAAAAAAGGTATATGTATGTCAGTGGGATTAGGGGTCACTGGGCATTATTGGATTATATGCCAAGGAGAGGGTTTTGTATGTGAATATTCTAAGGGGAACAGTATGTGGGGTGTGTGATGATTTTTAAGTGGGGGAGGTTTGATGAAAGTGGATTAGCATGGAAAAGAGGCGTGTACAGTATCACCAAGAAAGATTGGTTGAAGGTTAGCTTACTTTTGCAGATAAAGTCTTTGGCATTTCCAACCTTTTACTTCTACCTAATGCTCCCACCTAATGTTCCTACCAACTATTTTTACCTAATGGTTTAATCTAATGTTTCTTCCTACTTTTTCTATCTACTGCTCCAACCATTTTTTCAAAAGGCAGGGCTAGCACATACTGCTCACCACAGGAAAATCTAGAGTTATGAAGAATGAGCTGTGTGAGTTGAGTGTTGTCAAGTGATATGTATGTGACAAGGAGAGACTGTATGTTTGTTGACAGAATGTTGGCAGTCCATGTGTAGGTGAGGCAGAAACAAGAGACAGCTATGTGGGTCTGGGGGGTGGAGCTTGACAACCAGTTAAGTGCTGGTGCACTATGCAGCTATCACTAATGCTCCAGATACCCAGGTGGGTAGTGCTGGTAATATACTGCCCTGGTAGGTGGTTGCCTACCAACTACTACCTAATGTAGGATAAAGTTAAATTGCTAAAGAAAGAAATGAGAAAGGTGAATGTACAGTATTTGCTGGAAAGGAATGCCAGTGGTCTGAAGGTGTATATGAAATAGCAGGGGTCTAGAATGAAATAGTGGAGCTGATAAAGAGGGCAGATGAGGGATGGGGTAAGGGAATATTGACAACTCCTGGGAGAATGAAATGTTTTGCAAGGAGGTGAAGTGTGAGAAAAACAAGGGAAAAAGTGAGATGAAAAATGAAGGAACAGATGGGGAAGTGTTAGTAGGCAAAGAGATGAAAAAGAGATAAAGCAAGTGTTTTGAAGATGTATCTTCAAGCAAGATTTCAAGATGTACTGATTGGGCTGAGTCCACCATATTGTATTGCAGTGGCTCAAATTAAGATAGAAAAATGGGAGAGAAAAATGGGAAATTAAGATAGAAAAATGGGAGTAATTTAGGTGTTAGTCTTTATTTATTTTTATATGCTAGAAAATGTTTAGATATGTTAGAATTTATATATTTTTTCATGCTAAAGAGTGTAGAATAGCCATTGAGATTTGGAAAGATAACTGTTAGAGGCCATAGATGTGTAAAATACAATTGTTGAAGTTTTTGATCACTATAAGGATATGAAAACACGACAGGTTAATTGAGGTCAACCTCTGAAGATAGTTTTAGAAAAAAATAAGTGATGAAATAGTTACTCATACAGAAATAGGTTCCTCAGTTGTTAAATGTTTTAATCTCCCAGACTCTATACTTGCTCCCTCTTTGTTTTATCAATTCTTTTTCCTTGACACTGATAGCAACACACTGAAATGACACTGAAATTAGTATGACAGTTTCACATGCTGAGGACACTGAAAAACTGTAAACAAGTATCAACCAAATCTTGCTTTAGGCCTGTGGAAGTAGATTCATTGGAGATTGTTTTCAACCCTTCTTTTGAAGAAGGAAATAAGAAATTATCTCGTACAAAAATTTGGATGAGCTGGACTGATTATAACACTAAGAGATGTGACAAGGGGTTAAGAGTGGTGATGTCTGATGACCTTTGGAAATTACAACTACGGCTGTACAGTTAAAAGGGTACACAAGGGAAGTATTGCTAGTCTAAGGATAAATGTTAGGATATGAGTGGTTTAAAACAAGTGTGAGAGAACATTAAAGGTATGTGACATCACCATGGGTATATACTTTTTATCACCTGATATGAGAAAAAGAAAGGATGATGGCAGGGATACGTACATCTTATCCAGGATAGAATTGAATGGAAGCTCCCATAGTTATTATATTAAATGATTCCAAAAAGGAACATCATAGAAAAAGTTGTGAAGGAATGATTTATAAGAATGATAGTGGGAAATCTAAAGTTGAGTGATGGCCTTCTGGGAACAACAGTGAGGAGCAGAGCTCTTGTGAATGAGAAGAATTGAAGTTAATAGTTTAGAAGAGTTTAGTATAATGAATGCTGGTTTCATGTCTTAGATGTGGATATGGAAACCTTAATTGTCTTAAGTCCAGATTAGTAGAAAACGAACAGTAAAAATAAATAATATGTGTAACAAATTCATGTAGGAGAATAGACAGCAGAAGAAGATATATGATATGAAAAGTTGTGAAAGACTGGATTGAAAGCTGCAAAAATGAGATGGCTAAGCAAGACTAAGTGGCAGATGATAGGCTGGTAAAGAATATATTTAGTTGAATTCTTGATGGTATGATAAGAGGTGAACTGCAAATAGATACGTTGTACAATCTTCAGTGCTATATCCCAGATTGTCAGGAAGTTATTTTTATCATGTGCATTAGAGGCATTATTTGTATGAGGATGGATGTTTCAACATAGAAGTTACAGATGAACTTTGTAAGCAGAGGAAACAGATAAGAAGTGCACAGGTGTTGTGGAAGATTTTGTTTTTGGACATTAGATGTGGAGACCAATGATTGAGCTGAAAGTTTTAATGCTTTTGGTCGATCCCATGTAAATTGAACCAGAGTTAAAAATGATCGACCTAATACCTGTCAGATTATTGATGAATAAACTTGCTTCTTTTTCCTTCTTTAGTGAACAGATTGGAATTAGACAGTCACAGATTGACAAGCTATATGCAGGGTTGCGGGACCTTGCAGTGGAACGTCGTAGCAAATTAGATGAAGCTCTTAAGCTGTTCATGCTTAATCGTGAGGTTGATGACTTAGAACAATGGATTGCTGAGAGGGAGGTGGTTGCTGGATCACATGAGTTAGGTCAAGATTATGACCATGTCACGGTGAGTGCACTTGAGGCTTTTACTTGATAGAAGATTTGAATAGCAAGGAGAATATCATTGTAGTTACATAGCTTTGGATTGAAACATTTAGTTTCTTTACTTTTTTAATATAACTGATTTAAGGAGTTTCCATGTGATGCAGAAACTATACGAAACAGAATAGGCTAATAGTCAGGTTGCTTTGAATTGAAACTTGGCTCTCTTATTTGTTTTTCAGATGCTTCGAGACAGATTTAAGGAGTTTGCTCGTGATACAGAAACCATTGGCACAGAAAGAGTTGCAGCTGTTAATGAGATAGCTGATCAGCTGATATCTGCTGGTCACTCTGATGCAGCCACTATAGCAGAATGGAAAGATGGGCTTAATGAATCTTGGGCAGACTTACTAGAATTGATTGAAACTCGAACACAGATGTTAGCAGCTTCTTGGGAGCTCCATAAGTTCTTCCATGATTGCAAAGATGTTTTAAGCCGTATCTTAGAAAAGCAAAACAGCATCTCAGATGAACTAGGCCGTGATGCCGGTTCAGTATCTGCCTTACAGAGGAAACATCAAAACTTTGTACAGGATTTGGTTATGCTTCAACAACAGGTAAAGTAACTTTATCATAGTGATTGAATCTTTTTCTGTTTTGGACTATGGAGTTCGGAAGATATAGCCTTAATCAAGCTAATGGGAGACTTACCAAATGCCAAAATCAAATAGAAATGAAAAAAGTGAATGTGATTCTATTATAATGACAGTAAAATCAGTTCATAACTTTCCTCATCCAGTCAGAGGATGATTTTCCAACTACCATCCCATGCCCCCATAAGGTGTTACCATTAGTTAACCATGCCTGCTTTAACATTTCAACCTACCTTACTAAAACCTGACCTGGAATGCACAGCTCATTGGTCATTTGAAGACCTGTGCTTATTGGTTATAGAAATGCTTGCGTATTAAGAAAACCCTCTCCTGAAGAAAATGTAAATACAGTAAAGCTTCTCATTGATAAAGTTTGTCATTTTTAAGCTTGTTTGTGTGTCAGGATGATTGTAGCCAGTCAGCTGGAGCACTTGACCTGTATGAATACTAGATAAGAAACTTGCACTTGTTCAGTGTTTTTGAAAAATAAAAGCTTGGTATTTT